>NC_063992.1:313030-616060 GCF_932276165.1 Plutella xylostella | reverse complement strand
TGTCTTATAAAGCCAGTAGAATTACAATAAATAAGAAGGAATTAAAGTAATCAACCATAACAAACACAAACCAACCTTCTCACACAGCAATATAACTTGCTTGCCGCCCTGCGCGGGCGCAGAACAATGGCTCAGCCTCGTAATCACCAGGTCACTCATGGCCTTCTTGTCATAGATCACATCGGAGACGACCGGCGGCAACGCGTGGCGGATCTTGCCGGATCGCTCGTCGGGTAGAAACACTTGGAAGCACAGTCGGACTGCGTTCAGGTCGATGCTCTGTGGGGAGTTCTTGTGGCTGAACCCGGCTGTGGGGGGAAGGGTTGTGGTGAGTATAAAATAGGATGGCTGTAATGGTGTAAGACATGTGTCTGGTGAGTGGAGGGTTATTGCCATGGTTTCGGCCGTAAATTATTTTTCAATAAGCACCTACCTTTTTTTTTAAATAAAGATGGATTATATGGGGGGATATCTGCGAATATTGAAATAGTTATTAATATATGATTATTGTATACTATTTATTATGAACTATGAGTGCTGCCAATTATCTAATTATTGTAATTCATTCTTTGAGGAAAGCATTAAGGGAGTAAATCAAATGTTGTATTTAGTAATTAAGAATTGTGTTAAGGTTTACTGCTGTGATTTTCCCATAAATAAATAAATAAATATATAACAGAAATAGTTTGTATATAATAATGTTATTTTCTACCTACAGGTGGCGCTTAAAATTACAGGCTGATAAAAATAATAATAGATACAACATAAAATACCGTTACAGAGAAACAGGCGATTTAATTCCGATGACAATTTGCGAGATGGCCCAAATTTATCGCTTCCTGTCGCATAGGAAGTAATTACTGATAGTAAAATGCCCATTTTTACACTAAAACTAGATATAAACAGGGTGAAATGTATGAAAAAGTGCGTTATTCTGAGTTTTCTCGAGTAAACTGCGAGGCGGCGTGTCTCTGCGGTTTCGTAGTCGGGCTCTAGTCGGGTTATTTTGGTCCATTCTTTGATAGCGTCCTTCACACTCATTCCATTTTGTCGCGTCTAACTTGTTTCAGTAGTTGTATCGGAGTTACTATGCATTACACTTCAGTAATTTGTATCTCCAGTTGATAAGTTTATAGCAAAAACTTAGTTTAATTAATTAAAACGAGTCCTGTCGCGAAATTATTTATTTCGTCCATATTAGTCAATTTGATGCTATTTTGACTCCAATAGTAAATTTTACTATTGTTAGATTTAACATTCGACAAAATTTAAGTAAATTTATATCATATCATACTCTAACCTCAGTTGTTTGATGACATATTAAATATTTTAAATAAAATTTACCTAAATGACGATGCTTTAAAAAAGAAAAAAACTGTTAACGCAAATTAAAACGATTCTATGCGATATTGTTTATCTCAGAAGACAACAACACCTGTAGTTGTTGCTGCGGTGCACCCTACAGATGTTAAATAGATAATGTATAATTAAAAAACATGCAATTAAAACTTTTTCAGCATATGATTATAAATAACCCGTGGCCGACATTACGCATGTTCGCACATTGCGCGCGCGCACCGCTAGGCAGATTCCGCCATATTGTGTCTAGTGACGTCATCGCAACACCGTTATAGATCAGTCAATCGAGATCAGTTTTTTACACCTACTAAATATTAAAAAGATCTGAATTTTTGCTGAAACTTTCAGATATTAAATAGTCGATGATTGACATTAGTAAAGTTTTCGTTTTATTTCATTTGAGAATCAAACGGTAACTCTGGTTGTCGAGCTAAATCCTACGATATCTAATGGGGGAAATTGACAATAGATGTACAGCCATATTTTATTTTAGTTTCACTTGTTTGAATTTAGAAACCATTTAATAGAATATTACGTGTTTTTATTATTATGTGGCAGAACGGAACCATAAACTGAAAACCGTAATTTAGTTTGGATCTGGTGTTTGGCTGCCTTGTTTCGATGGTTTATGTGTCAGTAATGTGGTGTGGCATGAATGTAGACTGTTTTCATCAACTATAAATAGATATTACTACTGCTGAAGCTTATTTGATCATTGTTTCAGTTTCAGTGAATTTCATGGAGAAATTCATGGAATTCTCTGTTCTTTACTTTGAATCTAAATGCTTATGTTCATACTTTACAAGAAGGTTTTTTAAAATATTTTTAATGCAGTGGTTACAGTGGTCACAAACTTCTTATTTCTTATTTAATTAGCACAAGTTACACTCTAGTCACCGCTGGACGGCATCGTTATCGGCGTATACAAACGTCATCATATCACGATTCACGATAAACACGCGGCAATGTGACTGGAGAAACCTGCATCAAAGAAATGTATCTATGTCGATATTTTTTTTTACCTACGTCGGTAAAAATACCGTGCAACTCTGACACTATCTCACTCACTCTTGAAGGGGTCGACGCGCATCTCCTCTCTCACAGCGAGGGCGTCCTCGATGTCTCTCCGCTTCACGCACTGGATGCCCAGGTTGGTGAAGGTCACCACGGCGGAGTCGGCGGGCGCGTTCATTGTGCACACGCCCTTCTTGCAGAGTTCCCGGCCGACTAGGTTGTGGGGGTGCGGTCTGGGGGAAAAGGGGGTGTTAGACTGGTGTTCTTAAAGCCGAGTGCTCGTAAAGGGGATAAATGTCTAACAACTCCTATCCTCAAAGAACTATCCATCTAACAAATCTAAAAGAACTATCCATCTAACGAACATCCTATCCTCAGCCAACATCGCAAAACGATGTGTACCTATGACTAATATATGTATAGACTGACTAGAGACTGTGACATCAGTAGACTTCTGAAGTAGCCTGATATCTTCGGGGACACCAGCCGGCCGCTCAGTGTTCTTAACGTGCCTATTGATTTATGATAATGATATTAGAAAGCGTAGTAAGAAACCTACATCGGTATAGTGTGGTATAGTCTTAGGAGCCATCATCATCATGTGTAGGTAACTACACTAAGTAGATCAGCAGCATGGCTTTGTCAACGAAAATGGCCCGTTACTACTAGGACCAGGGGGGTCACTCTCTAAGACGATAAAACGAAACATGCTGATCGCACGACAGCTCTCGTTCGTTCGTTTTTCGTCAGTATAGAGTAACCCTCCTCGGCTAACTAAAGAGACCCCCTTCCCCCTATAACCTCCCACCCACCTGTGCGGCGCATCCTTGGTCACACACGACACCACCACGATGGCGCGGCCCTTGTGCCCGCATATCTCGATGGCCGGGAACGTCTTCTTCTCCGGGGTGCTGCTGGCGCCCGGGATGGAGCCCGCCGACCGACCCTCGCACTCGTAGCGGAACCTGCGGTGGAAGCGAGAAGATGTTAGTGGTAGGAAGAAACCAAACGCATTTATAACTACATAACTATATTGTGGTTGATGGCTTGGCCGCGAGCTTCGTTTCGTCTTTACTAACAAACTATGTAAACGCGTTTATATATAGGTAAGTAGTTGATGCCTGCGAGCTTCGCTTTAAACAGTTATCATGAGGTAGTTATCGTAATTCCTAGATGAAAGTAGACTACGTAACACAAGTAATCCAGAGTGTAGGAAATATCCTGCATAATATATTTTTTGGTGAACTTCAACTACATGCAGCACTGCAGTTATACTCAATTACAGCTACCAACATCTCCCCTGACCACGCTTTCCTCATCCAATGACTAGACGTCAATGGGCGTCGAGCGGGTTTCACAACAATAGCACCCTCACGCACCGTACGCACGCTAGCACAAGACACGTCATCGTATGAATGAATGCTCTATTTTTCCTCATCTGCTAACTCTGTAAACATTATGTCTCATTTAATAGTAATAATTTAGGTTTTTTACAGAAGTATTATATATTTTTTGAACTTATGAAATAAAGCTTCTCGCTTTCTTCCATACAGTCAGTTGTGCATTATACATCAATATCTTATCTACATTATGCATCTTCTAGCTAATCACCTAGTGGGCAAGACATGGGGTAGATCTAATAAACAGTGCAATGGATTCTAAGTATTGATTATTGACCATAGAATTAAATAATCAATCAGTTTTAATAAAAACGCTTACAAACGGAATTTATGTTTTTTTTTTTTCAATTGGCGGCGCTTGTTGGCCATTTCACCTGAAGTGTTATACATACATACGAGTATATGTATTCAATAACGCAAAAAAAAACTCACTACTTATATTCCCTTGAGCTCTGACGCTTGGACCAGTATAATACATAATAATAATATATCAATTAACTTGTATGATGTATTATGAACATTATTCGGTACCTATGTACATACTTAGGCAGGAAACAATCTCGTACAAATACTAATCGCCCAGACTAATATAGTTTTAGATCAATCAATCGATATGAACTAGACTGAACAAGATTAATAAATTATTTTATCATTAAATTATCATAATCACTTTACATGAACTTAATTAGTACCTGCCTGTATATTATATAAATCAGTTGCGTGTCTTATTGTAGGTACCTATAGTATAACTAAACTATCTAGATTTGGAACAGGCATATTATGGTGTTCTCTATAACAAGCTGCTGAGTATTTGCAAATTAAAAACTTATTGTCTGTAGGGACACTTCCTTCACAACTACCGAAGGTGAATTCCAACAAAATGATAAAAACTAAGTGAATTGAATGAATGATTGACGAAGTATCCATTTTCCTGTTCAATCACATTAGCTCGGAGGCGGAAAACGCGACGCCATCGTCAGTAGGAGAAAACACAACAACCTACTGCCTGATAATGATAACTTTTTAAATTATGTACTTAAAATATTTTAATAGATATTCTTGGGTCCTGCGAGAACTGCAGTTTATTATTAGTATTAGTCACACTTGTCGATTTACATTCATTTAATGATGTAGGTATATCTTATCATTATCACGTCAGGATAATATCTTGAATAATATTTTCGATACGACAGATTGTTTACTTCCATTGCGCCAACCTCGTTAACTACATTCGTTTAAGCGCGTACAAACATTTGTACCTGCCATCATGGGATAAATAGTTGCAAGGGCCCTCTGCCGATACAGTTGAGCTAATACGAGAAACAAAAACTATTCATTTTGGTATGGAACGTACGGAACCCTACGTAACCAGCGCCATATAGCGCCACCAATACCCATACATACTTAACTAATTGCCTGTCACGAAGCTCATGAATGACTATTCACGTTCAATAGGCACTCGAGATGCTCGCTGACTCACTCACTTTCGGACGCGGAAAATATTGAATAACTTAGACAAAGGAGGAAAATTAGATAGCTTCTGAGAAGCCATTTAAATACTTTATTAACGCAAACGAGGATGATTGGGTCCAGCCAGACTCGTCCCATTCCACACTCGACCCGAATTTCATAATTTCGATAAGGTTCATTTTTGTTTGTATTTTTTTTCTTATCGCAAAGTACAGTCGACAGAAAATGTTTATGGATTTCTTAATTGATTGCATATAAAGTGATTATCACTTAAATTTAAGAAATATGTTGACTAAACTAGCCTAAGTTTGACCTCAGTAACAGAGAGAGGTAGTTTACCCTTCTCATTGTTTTAGCCTGAAATAAACGGGTTATCGATAACAATGGTCAAGATTTGGATGGCCTGCATCCATCTCTTTCGCGCACTTACTTGTATTGTAATTTATGCATTTGATAAGCAAGGGCTACTGCGAAGTAATTATAATTTTATAAACAGTAAACGGATTTTATAAAAAGGATTTTATACATATTTCATTGTAAAGATATTTTGTGTAACTGTGATTTTAGCACACATAATTATTAATAGTTACTTATTTTGTTAATATTTATTATTACTTATTACGTTTATAATTCAAAACATGTGTTACCTGCTAATAATGTTTATAGAAAATGATAAATAAATGATTAAAAGTAAAAATTATTACTTTTGTTTGAATTAATCAGCACATAAAACACCTAACTATAATTTCAGTAAAAAAACTCTTGTGGCTGACAGTACATTTCATACATTTCAACAAAAGTACCTAGACATTATCGTATTTTAGAAATTCGGGTCGAGTTTGGCCGGGTCGAGTGTGGAATGGGACGAGTCTGGCTGGACCCGGATGATTAGCTGCAGGTAATTGCCGCCTTGTCACACGGCACGCAACAAGAGAAGCAACTGGGCGCCGCCGGCCGAATAGACAAAGATTACGATACGATACGACGGTCAAGAAAAATTGTTAAACTAAAAAAAAAAAAAAACTCTTCTCTGGTTAAACTCTTGAACGAGTAAACGAATATTACTGTAATAATAGCAAAAAAAGGCTTCTCGAATGACTTATCAACTGTACTTTATCCTTTCACCAATATGACAAACCCTAGACCATCTACTAGAGTGTTTGCCACCGACGCGCTTAGGAGAAGACAATAACACTGACTGAAAAATACATTGCATGCATCAATTTAGAGATATGATGTCACAGATAGGTAAACATCATAATTATCTCCCACGTAGGTATGTTATGTGAGTGGCTTAGATTTGATGCACACCTTGACAAAACCTCACCCGTCTTCGGCATTCCTCTCGGTATTTCCGTACTGCAGCACCAATTAGACAATGTTCAACAGGTTTTGAAAGCAGCTGCTTATTAATATTTACGGAGTTCACAATCAGTTCGGATGTATTCGCCTCACACGCTAGCGGCGTGGAGGGTTGGCGCGGCGCCAGAGCAATGTTCCACAGTTACAGGTTACGCTAACTTTACATTCAACTCTAAACTAATACAAATAATTTAATTTAAGTCTCAACTGGCTAGTTAGCAGACATTGTTTCTTTCCATAAGCTCAAATAGTCTTTATTTAGATCCAAACCCTATTCCTTATTGCACAAACGTGGGTGAAATAAAAATAAAACAGCAACAAAACTAGAGGTAGATGAAGATGTAGTCTAGTTAATAAAAGATTAGAACGAGAAACTAGACTTGAGACTTGGTAGTTGGCTGTGATTGTTTATTTATCTTTTATATGTATTTATTTATATCCAGTGATAACATATCATCATAAAGTAAGATAACACGAGTCGTGTGAATCAATCTGTTATGTCTGTCGATGAACAGTGAAGTTTTCTGAAAGTCATCGCATACTAGACTCACAGTGGTGTAATACAGACATTACGTGCGTGTCTATAATAGATCAGTGACCTGAGTTTTGACGACCGAATGGCGTAGTGGTTAGTGACCCTGACTACTGAGCCGATGGTCCCGGGTTCGATTCCCGGCTGGGGCAGATATTTGTTTAAACACAGATATTTGTTCTCGGGTCTTGGATGTGCCCGTAAAATGGCAATAGGCCCGCCCCCTATTACATTGGGACTAACATAACACTCTGGCGAAAAGTGGGTGCAGCAATGCACCTCTGCCTACCCCGCAAGGGAGTACATTAGTACAAGGCGTGAGTGCGTGTTTTTTTTTTTTTTTTTGACCTGAGTTTTGACTACGAGATCTTGACTCGAGTGACTCACTTGAACGAAGACCAAAATAAAAATATCTGAAGACTACTCATTACTCGCTGCTCGGGAGATGACCAGCCTCATGAACCAGAGTTTATTAAAATATATTCAGCACTTAACAAGACAATATCGTTTGTGAAATATGATACCTGTTACTTAGGTGCACTTGAAAAAAAAGATTAAAGAGTAATGATTTACCTACCCTTATCTTTCAGAATTTTTTCTTTTTGTTTATTGTTTTCACTGTTATGAATCAATGGAATTTCCGAAATAACGAATTCGTTATTAAACGTTATCAATTTATCAATATGGCACAGTTTTTAGTTCTGAGATCCTTCATATTTCAGCGCTATACGTCTGAAGTACCGACTACATGACTGTAACTTCCGGTTATTGCTGGTCGTTGTTTGCCAAATTCCTCCAGCTCTGCCAATAGTTTACCTCATGCGAGTTACTATCCACGCCTATGTATACGCGCTTCTGTTCAATGTAGGTGGCATGGATTACGAGGAGAAAAGTTATGGAGTAATGCGACTTTTTATTTTAATTACTTTAATGACAAAACTGATATAGATAATATACTAACTCGTATGTCATATAATTATAGCTATAACTGAAATATAATAATATGATGTAAATTTACTTATTTGTATAGCAAACTGGCATCTATCTGAGGGTAAGGTATATCAATATATGTAGGTATAACAATGGCAGCAGCCTGCCTGCTCCAGAATGAACAACTGCATGTAGCGGCGTCTGCTCACGGTACGATATTTTTAGATGCACATTGCACACGCGATCTAGCGTCGTCAATGGGCGTTTAATTGACGTTTTGTTCTGTGTACCTAGCTACTATTGTATGCGTTTCTTGGCTAAATTAAGTATTTATTGTCGTGAAGGAAGGTATGTAAGAAAGTGAATGCGTAGTTGGAAGTTGTGACGCCACGGAATGTGATGATTGATAGAGGATAAACCGACATCAGCAGATAGTCGTCAATTATAGCGGAAACTCATTGTAATTATCTATCTAATGTGGTCCACTTTTCCCTTTTATGAGAGTCAAGAAAAACTTATAATAGAATAGTCCAGTCGCTGCCGAACCACCTAGCCTGGGGTGCAAGATGCTCGCGACAATACGTGGCAATAGCTTTACGAGACGTTTTGACACATCTTGTCGTACGAGTCTTGCGGCCCGTGCTAGGCCACCCTGCGGGACAGTACCTGAGCGCCTTGCTGGCGGGCTGCTCCAGTATGCGCACGTAGGGGCGGTCGGGCGGCGGCGCGGCGGCGGCGGCGGGGCGGTACATGTCGTCTACGCCGGGACCGAACGACGGGTCCGTGATGATGATCGCCTCCACTGCGGGGGAAACAATGTGGTTAACAAGATACATTGGTTAATGAGAACAGCTGAGGAAAGAATTTTGGAGGACCCTCTTTGGGAGAGGGTAGTAGAGGGAATAGGTTGCTGGTAGCTTTATGCTGAGTCAGAGCCCTTTGACTGCCACAGCAAAAAATGTACATCTATTTTTATTCGTGTATGTTGTAAAATTTAATAAATGTTTAATCTAATCTATTTTTATGCTGAAAGCCGAAAATTGTATCCAGTGGCAACCCTTACATAATGAAGTCGACTGCCAAGGTCATGGTGATTACTGATTAGCGATTAGGTATGGAATATTGTAAACTCCTTCGCAGCTGCCCTACTAGGAAACCTACAAGGTTTTATTTTGAAAACGGTTATCAAAAACGCGAATATTAGATTTACTGCATCTCATAAATTTTGGTATTCACGGTTATGAACACTAATGAACCAAGGTTGCTTGCCATTTCTTAAATTAGAATACAGATTTTTGAGGTTTGGGCCTACCAGTTCAATATTAATATGAGGAAAACGACATTTAATAACAATTCGGATACCGTATTTTAATCATTATTAGTCATATTTAAATATCTTCTCTCGCCATGTGCCTGATCCGATCGGGTTTTATGAGACTGTAGCATGATTGTGAAATATGTAAATACGGTTATCGATTTACTCATATAAGCCCGATCGGGCTACATCGAGAATATCGTGATTAAAATCAAATGCAGAGTTCAGAACTCTTTATGCCCGTTCGGAACATTATGTTAGATGAATTATGTATAAAAGTGGAAGAGCAATTTGAGTGATTACGAATAGGTATAAATCATACAGCAAATATGACTATTACTATATGTTTGAAAAACAACACTAGATCTCAGTGGACCGACGACCTAAAACAGAAAGCTACCTCAGGAAGGCTGAGGACAGAGTGTTGAGGAGATCCTAGGTCGCATACGTCCATTATCATTCAATTCAGTACATTGACTACATTGGCTTATATGTATAATCATCATGAATATTTAACACGCACTCACGCCTTGTACTAATTTACTCCCTTGCGGGGTAGGCAGAGGTGCATTGCTGCACCCACTTTGTATTTGTATTTACGAAACACTGGAGTTTCGTATATTGGTATATTTGTAAATTTCGCTTTCTCTCTGGCTTCGAATTACAATGAAGATAAAAATTGCTGGTGATAAAGTACTATGAGGTCGATATGATTCAGTGGCTGGCTCGCAGCCACGGATGGACCGCGGCGTCTTACGATATTAGTGTCAACACTTTTACTCAAACATGTATCTATTGAATGCACTCTTCTACAAAATCTACAAATAGATATAAGGACAAAATGTTAGTTATGCCATCCATAGTTACAATATTAATTGTGTTGGAATAACTAGCCGTTCCCCACCTTTCAATAAATACAAATGTATAAAAACAGTTAAATTAGAAATCTTTCGGAGCTATAGTGCAAACTCTACCACATAACATAACACAGTTGGCTCCATCGAGTTAACCTAAACAATAAATAATATGGTTGGCTCAGAGATTTTAATAATATTTCGCTAGTTGAATACCTCAGTTGGTTAGTTATTTTAAACTATTGTACACAAGGTTGGGGCAGGCCGAAACTCTAAACGAACAACTTGTTAATGGAGCTTAATTTACAAACATGCAAAGTTTCACTTTTGCAGCGTGGGATTTCCAGTTCAAAATGTAGGTAATGTACGGAAGGCATCGAATGTGCAGTATTAATAGTATTGCTCCGTTGGAATACCGATGTAAGTAGTAATTACTAAGTTAATGGTTTAACTATGATTGTCCGATCGCATAGCTCGTTTATCTCTACATAATATCTGCATGAACTTATTTTTTTTGTATGAGATATCAGAGCAATTATTTATTCCGTTTCTATGTATAGAATGGATTTAATATACCTAATGTTAAATCACGAAAACTAAGAATGGGGTATGGCCGGAAAATTCATCGGTCTGAATGTTTTTCTGAGTCTATGAGAAGGACATGTGTTTCATTTATCGAGGACTGATACAGTATAATAATGTTACGAAGAAACTTATGATAAACTGTGCATGCAATAGCAGAAATCCTTACTAGGTGAGAACGACCACCGCTGGCACTTCTCCTTTTTTCGCATTTGCATAAATTGCTGAAAGTAGTTCCACTCCCGCAGTATATTCGCCATTTAGCACTGACACTGAAAACTCACACGGGCTCTAGTCTCTAACAAGCAGGCTCTAACTGTCACTAGTCTCTAACAGGCTCCAACTATCTCTAGTATCACAGTCTATCACCAGACAAACACTTAAGTGTGAAACGTGAAATAATAAAATAACAAAGTCCACTTCCATACCGCATCGAGGTTTACTCACAAATAAGATATTTTATCTGTGAACTATGTGTTAGTATATAAATAAGGATAAACGGAGCGGCATGCCTATGTTATGTATCTACTTATGTACAGATCAGGTTATCCGCTGAACCGACTGTTTTTTAGCAAGATGATGTATGATTTGATTACCATAATCTTTGTTATTATTACTTGCATACTTCGACCATTGCATATTTGTTTGTGACTGTTGATAAACAAAGTGGTAAAGAAGTGTTGTATGTTTGATGTTCCTATCTGTCTGTCTGCCCAAGAATCAGAACTATTTTCCTGTTCCGAGTTCCATAATTTCAGGAATTTGATGGTTTCACAAAGATTGTGAATGTTTTTTTTACACACTTAAATTATTCGAGCAGGGTGTCGTGTGTTTAACATGAAATGTTGATAAATGATCCATTTCATATCTAAAATAAAATTAAGTAAATCGGGCTAAAGCGACACCTATGAGTTGATATGTCCCCACATATACACCGCACCGCCGCTAACTTCTATTGCATAGGAATAAGAAGTAATTTTCAGACTATTTAGTAGATAAGAGAATGGTTTGACTATTTCAAACTGTTGCACTTTAGTGTGTACGGTAAATTAGCGATTTAGCAGTCAAGGCACGCGTGTGTGCTGTCATGATTCGTATGGTCGACGCCGACTGTAATATTTGTATGTATAAAACTTGTAATCAATATAATTATCACGCTAATATCTCGGTGGCACATAAAGCGCGTTGTGCCACTCATTAATTACGTGGCGGCTTCACTATTTACTTCTTGAGTGACAATATTCTCAGCTTCACTCTAAGGGTGTAAATTGGCGACGTACGCCATGAGGTTGCCGCAGAAGACGACGTGTCGTTTCTTCACTACCGATTCCTACGATGTGGCATGCCGCAAAAATGAATCCCATAGACATACAAAAACTTAGAAACTCAGTGTGGCGACGCGACTTTGCTACATGTCGTTTGCCACCAAATGGCACCTTAATATGCAACAGAGAAGATTGTTAGCATGCACCTGCTGATCAAATCTGATATATTTATAGCGTATGCAGAGAACATAATAATAACAGAGTTCATACAGTCCCTTCCTCCGCACACTTACATGCAAATACGGTTACATCATTTGTAAATAAATAATTAAATAAATGCTATTAGCACGTGGATCATATAAAACAAGTTTAAACAACAAAGGTGAGGTTTATAAATTAATTAAGCGAACGTCTAACAGACAGTCGTACACAAACAAGTCGAAGTTAGAGCACTCTTTTCTTCGTCTTGAAGACGTATTTTTACTTATAATTAATTTATAGATTATCTATTTTTGTAATCTAATGAACTTTATTTGTAATGAATGAATGAAACACGTAACATCCTTATCACAGTACCGTTCGTTGGCACCTACACTGAGGGGATTCCCCACTTTTTCCCTATCGCTAGGTACAGCGGGCAATGACAACCATTGTTACGTAGCGATGCTCCGTAAGAACACACTACCGAAATATTACGCGTACGGGTTTTACCACTATTTGCATAATATTTGTTATTCCTAAAGCGAGATGCAAGAACTATCACCACTTACTACTATTGCCATGACTTTGAATTAGAACTTGTAGAATGGTAGTCCACATTAATAAAATAGAAAATAGTGAACCTATCCTATGTTATTTTTATGAAGTAGTAACCTCTACGTCTCGCAGGCCTACAACGACCTAGTATAGTAGTTGTTTTTTAACTGTGTAAAATATATATTATACGAATTTGTATAACCATTTCTCTGAGTTCTCCTTATAATAAGTACCACCTGTCCGCTTTGATTCATTGAGACATGCAAATTAATTATACTTATCATTTTAAACATTACAAATGTCTAGTAAGGCATCTGTGTAGTCTAAAACTAGTTTTTTAAGCAGATAGTATATGTAATAATAGGAATTTATATAGCTAAATATAATGACATAAATGTTATGTAGTTATTTAACATAATAATTGTCTTGTAAAGACCTAATGTGATATTAATGCCCAACATCTCATTTCTCACAAATTTGCTGTACATAAATATGTACATTTATGCTCTTTCCACCCAAGTTCATCCCTACATGTGATCATTAATTTAAATAATATTAGTTCTGTCTCTATTATCTGAAAAACATGCCTAATTGCTATACATATTAAATACATTTTAAAGTAAGGACTATAAAATGAAGAGCTATGGAGGTACTTACTGCACGGTTTATAATAATGCCTTACCTTATCAGTAAATTATTTAGGTTCCCTCACCATTTTATTTGCAAGCTAATAAACTTTTGATTTATATACTAAAATACCCTATTTATTTGAAGGTGTTCAGCTAAAAACTATCCTGTACAAAATACCAAAGGCTTACATAGTAAAAAATAATAAGTATACTTACAAACATCACTTATATTAATATTTGATCGCTGTTCCTCGTCATTTTGATCTACTTGCGTTGCTGGTGGGACACCCTCTGCAAATATTACAATGGTCTCAATTATTTTTATATATTTTTTCATGCTTATTACGAAACCTATAAGTACCCCAGAGATGTGCTATGCTGCATTGCTATGGTCTACATAGCATAGCACTGGTAAGAACATATTTCCTTCAACTCATCACAGTATAGCTGCATAGCACATCTGTGGTGGAAAGGCACCCTTAAAGTGATAAATATTTCTGAAGCTGAAATCTCAATCAAAATTATAATATCTTTTGTATTAATGAAATTCAATTCCCAGTTAGAAAGTTTGTTTTGACAAAACATAAGTTAAACATTATTTTCCAGCTTCAAAATTGCCATTGGAGCCATTACTCACAGTTAGTATAAATTAGAGCATTTTGTTGTGCTTATCAATGTTCTCAAATTAAAGAATCCGTAACCGCATGAAATGCTCTAGTCTATGTATGTTACATTTAGGTATGCCACAAGCTTATCATACAAATTACACTCTCAGTGCATAAAGCATACAATTTAGAGTTAATTTTTTAAGCTCTTATTTGTTTAATCAGAGGGAATATAAAGTACCCACTTCAACATTATAAAGTAAAATCATTGTTTAAAAATATGTTGTAACTCTTGAAGTATGCCTTTTATGTTTGTTGTTTGCTTTTGTTTATTTTGGTTTGAACTTAAAAATGAAGGTATTGACCTCAGGTCAACTTGTATAATGCAGCTTTAAATATAGTTATTAATATAAAATGCACCCTACACTGACTGTGGAGCGCTGACCAACAGAAATGATGTACTTAGATTTTAGCCCATAATTTACATTTCCATGAATAAAAGACAAAGTTATGTTTTTTTGGTTGTTCATATTAATTTGATGTTCCTCATGTCCTCATGCCTATGTTATACAGACTTTATTAGTACAATTTATACCACCATTTATGTGCTGAGCTACTGAATATTAATATTAACTGTAAATGATTAAGTTATTTGGAGTTATAGTATAATCAAACGATAAATTTAATAATGCTTATTGCTAATATCTGGTTTGACTCTCTCTATTTAACTTTTAGTATTTAGTGCAAGCTCAATAACTACAAGCTGTGAGAAGTAAATAGTTGCAAGAAAACCAAGCACACTCTACAACAACCATCTACGCAAACAATCTAATAACTCTCAATTTACAGTAGAAATGTAAACATATCCATATAAACAAGACTACTATGCTTTCAAACAAACATGCTCCACACAATTTGGAAAGGAATGAGGGCAATGCTACAAAAACCAAACTCTAATAGAAAGCTATAGCATCCATCAACAGACAGCGAGCTGTGTGCGGGGTATTTATAGCACCACACGCAGCCAGCAGTACTAGCTCTGTGCAGGGTGCTAGCTGCTAGTGACTGCTGTCTGGACCGTGACCCACCAGGCCCTGGGCGACCACCGCACCAGTGTGCACCACCACTACACAACACCTGGCTACTACGTACACTCGGCGGTGCTCAGTATGAAAGCGATCTAGTTAGTCCATCAAAACACATGCAATCTCTCACTCGTTTACCTCCGATATCCATCGCACCTCGTTACGAACACTTTATCACAACCGTCCTTCCGCACACGACAGTACTAGAACGCACATTTAGACATAACACTGGTTTGGTATTCTCGACGCACTAAATCCGATACGCAGTGAACTTGTTTCCGTCCAGACACAGACGCGGCTCCACAATGCCGCTGTAAACTAAAAACGTACCTCGATGGACATGATCCTATAATAACTGTCTCTCCACTGGTCCAAGGAACTAGTTATCAAGGTCTCGTCTCGATCGCTGCACGCACTCTTCCAAGAATCGTAGCACAGGTTATCTCGCGACACCCGATTAGCAATACTTATCTGTTTACATTCAAATTTGCTAATAATACGACAAAGATTTCAATGAACGGTGTTAATTTTATTAGAATATCGGCATCACAAAAAGTATTATTTTTAGAAACCACAAGTTTTCTTCGAGTGAACGTCAAACAAAATGATGTTAAATAAAATGTGTGTCTGTGTGCGTGATACCCGAACGTCACACCACGAACAACTGGCGGCTATTGGCTGCGGAAGTCACATGGCCACCGTGTGACGTATACGGATTTGGCGCATGCGCGCAATGAATTTAAAACTTTTTGCATGAGTGCGACAGAGTTAGCGATATATTTTGCTCTCTTACGTCTGTTTCCCGCGTTTTACAAAGTTTGCTACACTCAAAATGCAAAAATAGGGTGACCATTTATTTCCCATCTACCCTCAACCTCAACCATACCTCTATCCAACACTTATCAACTTACGTTTTACCTTTGACCTGTGATTAATAATAAAGCAAATGATGATGAATTGACTTAATACTGCGACTCTGAACATACCTACTCAGAAATAACATTGTTAAAAATCTTTTCTGTTCGGGGATTCATCCCTTCGGATGAGTCCTCGTCCTCGATGAGTCACAACCACACGACAGCCTGAAAGGTCCTGAATTAGTTTTACGTGCGTAGGCGGGCGGGTGCGTAAACCTCTGAATATTTCAGACTGTGACTCAACCTCAAATGTGCGTGGGTAGATAAAGGGAATATGAATGGACTAGCATTGGGGTTGGGGTGAAATTTAGACAGTTTATAATGTCTCTAACTAGGTACGGCTGAAGAAAGAATTGTATTACTATAGATAGGTTACAAAGTACTTACTAAAGAACTTACACAACATAGGTGATGCGAAGATTTATTTTTCCTGTTAACACGATCGCAGACAGCGGCGGCGGCGGCGGCGGTAGAAAGTGTTGCATGAGTGCAATGTTTCGCGAGTGAGTCATGTTATCGTAATCAGTGGCTGGCTCGCCGCCGCCCGGCTCGACGGCGGCAGCGGTGGCGGCGGCGGTGGCGGCGGCGGCGCCCGTGCGTTGCGTGTGGCGCCACATTTCCCGCCAGTCCCTGTTCGTTCCCGCTATTTTAGAATTCGAACCTTTCAACTGAATTTAAAAGTTTACATCGATCCTCGAAACCCCCTCGTTTAGTCGTAATAATTATAATGGTTTGAATTATGCACTGCGTTATACAATTCTAGTCAACCCTTTTGTTGCGTATTCTTCGTATGTGGTATTCGTGACTGCTATTTAGAGTTGAGGGGTACGATACCATGACCTAGGCTGAAATGAAAGAGTTAGATAATTTGTAAAGTAATTAATTAATTATCGAAAAGTTCATTATCGATTTCAAAATATAGGTAAGTACTTACCTATATGTACTTTAGTATGTTAAATTAAAAAAAAGTAACTTATTTGATAGCAATACCCCCGCATACTCGTAGAACCCTGTAGAACCCGGTTCCAGAAGTCAGTTCTATTATGCAGATCACTCCTTAATGGGAGTTTTATTTCCTTTAGACTTGCACCTCCTACCTATATCTCTCATTGAGAAGCATATACATATAAAGATGCACAAGTCGAACTTATAATCCCCCCGACTTGGATCAAGGGTTAACAACCCACCTGTAATCAAAACAAAAAACGCCTGCTATGAACATCCCAGCAACGGTTGTCGAGCGTGCGTCACAGGTGCCGGCGTCAGTCGGGGCGGCGGCGGGCCGGGCGCCGGGCGTCGCGACGCCGCACGACACGGCCGCCCCCTTGTTGAACCTTTCACATCAATTACACATGCCTTCTATTCAGGTAGTTTGATGTTGGGTTGGTGAGTGGGTAGGCGTTGTGGCGCCAGAATAGTCTGATGTCGTCTATTTTCAGATATTCATAAAGGTAATGGTAGAGGAGGAAAAAACTACTTATGTTAAGGCATGGCAAGGTCTAAAAACTTTTAGGTCATGTTTAGCTTATGTCTAAACTTTTAGACCGCGTTCGCATTGTTGCAATAAGGTCGAATGCCATCAATGACCATCAACAACTTTTGTTTTCTAATGTCGAATTGGCTGTCAATTTCATAATCAACAAACAAAATCAAAACCCACATCGCCAAAAAGCAAAGTTTTTAACAACATTTTACACTAATTAGAATATTATGCTAGAAATGAACAAGGGGTCGCAGGGTGACTCGCCGTTGTCTCGCGCCGGCGGGGGGGACATCTCCGAGAGGGAACTGAGCAGGGAGAGGTACACCCTGCAGTACACGCCACCGAAGTAAGTCGTAGGGCCTAGAGTCATCATCGGCCGCCGACAATCGTTTGCAGATAGAGATAGGCCTCACCCAAGAAGCACCACAACACTCTACCTAGGTATTAGAGCTAGGTATATTCAGGGCGTATAACTACTTACCGACATAACTATTAGGTTGCTGGTACTGCTGATCTATCAATTCCATACTAGAGTAGAAGCATAGAGGATTCCCTAGCACCTAGTAAAATGGAGTCACATCAATCCTGGTTGTCATGCAGGGTTCTAAGTCTAGATGCTGAAGAACTGGCTGCCGGCGTATCACGTTATATCAGTCGATAATTTTGTCATCTAGCCACTATGCTAAACTCCCCTCCCACAGTCGCGTGCAGCCAGCCCACCCCAAGAAGCAGCTGCTATCTGCTCCAGTGAACAAGTTCACGGCGTCCCGGCGCGGCCCGGCGGCCAGCCTCCAGCGCATCAAGACGTGTCTGGACGAGTGTCGGCTGCAGAGCACGCCCCCGCGCCGCCCCATCGGACCCAAGGCCGTGTCTATGGAGGACCTCACGCCAGGGAAGAAGATTAAGATGGACAGGTGAGGTGGAATGGTTAACAGATTTGTACGAAGAATCTCATTGAGTTTTTTCTTTCTTTATCTACTCGTATTACCTCCCTACAACGCCGTGGCAGCCATTGGCAATCTTATAATGTCCACCACTGTCGCGACGGTAACTACGTTATTCGTGGCAAACAATGATGGCTTACAAAGTGAAAGATATCGGTTTTTATTGGCGACTACCTGTTGTCATCATATTAATCCAAGCATCCTCCTCTGCAGAAGCGATCATCTCGAGACTGTCCGCTCCCCCCTGGGCTCCAGCGTGGAGCGCGCGGCGGCGGCGCGCATCGGCCGCTTCATGCTGGCGGCGGCGTGGCGGCGCCGGCGCCGGGAGGTGCAGTGCTTGAAGAAGACGCTTGAGTGCCAGGTCGGTGCTGGACAACTTGAGAGTTAGGCCTTGGTCTCCTATTTACGCCGTAGTTCGCGTCCAGCGTCACGCCGTAGGCCGCGTCACAATGCTCACTATAGAAATGTACTGTCGCGGTCTCCCTCACACGCCGACGTTGGCGCGTAGATGTTATGAGTTTCGTGACGTGGCCTACGGCGGTGACACTTGACGCGACCTACGGAGTAAATAGGAGACCCGGGCCTTAATGATTCTGGAATGGACGTCGCTTTATGACGCTGAAAAACCTTTTGACTGCTTCTGCACTAAAAATATCGGATATCGTGGCTTTGCGAAGGGCGAAGGTCTCTCCAACATGCTAGCCACTATTCAGCTGTCTAAATCAGAACAACTTCGTAACTACTTGGTCTGTGAATCCAGTATATAATTTACCTAACTGGCCCAGCATCTTAGAGCTGCAAAATACTTCTTGAGAGCCCACTTACCGGTTAAGTTACTATCCAGCTGTCTACAGTAGAATAACTTAGAAACAAGCAAGCTGTAGTTAGTATATACCTACTAAGCTAGTCCAGCATCTCAGCGGACGCCTTCTAATGAGCCCAATATTAAAGCCCTACTTCTCATCCAGGTGTCGGGCTCGGAGCGCCTCCGTCGGCAGGTGCACACGCTGCGCGCGCTGCTCGACTCGGACTGCGGCAAGCTGCGGCGCGCGCTGCACGAGCTGCAGCGGCTCAAGCAGCTGCTGGCGGAGAAGGAGGCTGAGAGACTGCTGCTGCAGCGGGTGAGTGGGGAGGGTTGTGGGCTTAGGAATTGCGGTGTTTAGGTACAGTCAGCTGCATAAGTAGCTGTACACTTTTGTAGCTTGTCAAACTCACAAACTGCCTATTCAAACATTGACGGTTTGTTTATGTAGGTAGGTAGTTTGACAAGGTACAAAACTGTACAGCTACTTATGCAGCTGACCGTACAGTCGTACACGACAACAGTATGCTTCGTCGAGAGTTACCACTTACAGATGACATTGCTGATATAGATGGGGGAGGGATTCCATGGGTTTACAGACTTTGGGAATGCGCGTTTAGGTACACGAAGACTGTAAGTACCTATGCTTCGTCTTAGCTCTTCTTTGTAAGAAAATAGAGCATGGTCGGAGGTTATTAGCCGAGTGCACATATTCACAAGAGTAGTTTTCGAGAAGTCACTTACTTTTGGTCGAAGAAGGGATACAACACTCAGTCCTCGTTCTTCCACATGCAAATATCTGTCTAATCTAATCTGTTTAGGTCTAGAGGACGTCCAACACTAAGTTTTTCCGACCGCGATTTATGATGGTAGGTATTATAGCTAGGTCCAGTCAGCTGCATAAGTAGCTATACACTTTTGAACCTTGTCAATCTAACAAACCGCCTATCCATTCATTGAAGCATCGACGGTTCGTCAGTTTGACAAGGTACAGAAGTGTATACCTAACAACTTATTTATGCAGCTGACCGTACCTAATAGTCGACCCAAAAGCTTAGGTGATATTATTATGGCATATCTATTCCAACTTATCAAATGTACGTATAGGTGGGGTAGTTAGTACTTACCACACCGGTAACTAGGTTACGTAACCTAGGTTAGGGTTCATATTTTAGTGCACCAGTCAGGTCGTCCCCTCTTCCAATTAGGTATTCTCATGCAATTTGCATAATTAGCCATTTCCGTTGACGAGGGTGTTGCTATAGAAAACACACTTATCATTATCACTCGCAAACGCAAATACAGGTCCTACAACTAGCTTTTGTAATAAAAGAGGGAAGGTAGGTATTCAGTGTACGTAATGTTTGATCATCATTGAATTTGTTGCAGGAAAAATTGGCTCTAGAAGGAGATGTTTGCGCGGCGGAGGACCGCGCCTCTGAAATGAGTATTGGTGAGTATCCCGTAATTTACTTGCTTTTATTTTATACATCATCAAATTTTAACTGGTAGGTCTTTAAACTACTATGGTAGCTAAATATCATTGGACAACATCACTTAAATAATATCAATTCCAGTAGGCACAGCATTTAATATCCACACCACAATAGCTTGTCATACGGGATACTCCTTATATGGAGCATGTTTCTTCCATGTGGTCAGATTGGCATCACATTAGCTTGTCATACGGGACTCCTAATAATGTAGCAATCCTCTCCCATGTGGTCAGGTTGGCACAACTGCCGCAACGAGCTGGAGCTGGCTCGCGCGGCGGCGGCGGGCGGCGAGCGCGCGCTGGCGCAGGAGCGCGCCGCCGCCGCCGAGGCCAGGCAGCAGCGCGACCATGCTTATTCCAGGGTATGAAGTAGACGTTTGGGAACATGCTATGCGTTTTCCGAATCATTTTATCCCATTCTCATCCGTATAATTACCCACATATAACTACCTAATCAATTTCCGTCTCCCAGAACCCCAGAATGCCTTTTAAATTTTTTGGACATTTCCGCTGTTTGTTAGGTATAATACTCAATATATGTATAAATCCAAGCTAACAAGATAAAATCTTGCAGATCATGCACACATTTCAAGCACTTGAATCGGACATCCTCCATCACCTACCCTCGTCTAACCCCCATCCCGCCCACAGCTGTCGCTGCTAGAAGGCGCGTTGTCTCAGCACGAGGCTCTGCTGGCCGCGGCCGAGGCGGAGGCGGCGGCGCTGAGGCGCGAGGCAGAGGAGCGGCAGAGCGCTTTGGATGATAGAGAGGAGAGGCTGAAGGCCGAGATTGAGTGAGTGTTGGGTTAGAGCAGTTAAGAAAATTAGAAAGAAAAATTGTTTATTTCAAACACACAAAAACAACACATACCTACATTTACAGGAAAAGCTTAAAAAAATTTAAAACTAAATCCTGTAAGTAGGTATTGTTATTTTTTGTTGTATTCTTTTTTTCTGTTTTTGTTGTTCATTGTGTCAAATAAATATTTTCTTTCTCATAAAAAATGAGCATGAATGTTGCTTATCGGTGCCGAAATGGGTTCTAGCTCAGCTTGATGCTATGGCAGGTATGCTAAACCACACCATAGCGCTGGCTTTCAGCTAGTTAGATGACCACCTATATTTCCACTCAAATATTTGTGTCTGACTTCTGTTAAGTGGTCCAGAATACCTATTTCTAAGAAATTAACCAAGATATGTACAGAAAGATCAAAACGAAAGCCCATAATGTACATATTATAGACTGTGACCAGCAATGATCGCCACAACACTCTGTCCTCGGATTTCCTCATCGAGCCACTACCAGCTACCTATCTAAGACCTTAGTACTTACTTACACATCTTCTTCACCTTTCACTGCATTTCCTGCCCTGGTCTATAGACATCTTTGTTCTTATCAGTCCCTCACCCCGCAGAGCCCGCGAGCGTTCGTCCCGCGAGTGCGCTCTCCTCAACCTGCGCATGACGACGGCCGCGGACGAGACCCGCGCGCTGAAGAGTCTGCTGCTGCAGCTGCAGGGGGAGCTGGCGCGGCTGGGCGCCGAGCTGGATGCTACTAGAGAGCGGCTGGACTGGTGGCCCAGGCCGCTCGTCAGGTAAGGATCCTCTAGTGACCATACGACGTATTAGGTGAGACTGACGGGTCCAAGCCTTTGATTAGGTAAGGTTGACTGGTGCCGTGGTTCTAGCCGGATATCTAGTGAAGATGGACTGGACCCAATCCTCTCAATTGGTATATAAGGCCAGCCCTGCGTGTCACAATGAAATCTGCCCATATATACTGTTCAACGGGTAAAGTTCAAGCGTCGCCATTCATTGAATAAAGATAGACTAGTGGTATGTTCAATCCTGTCATAAGGTAAGGATGGTCTATAAATCTGCGCATGACTAGTGCGCTGAAGAGTCTGCTGCTGCAGCTGCAGGGGGAGCTGGCGCGGCTGCGCGCCGAGCTGGCTGCTACTAGAGAGCGGCTGGACTGGTGGCCCAGGCTGCTCGTCAGGTAAGGACTGGTGCTACTAATATAGCATAAGCTAGTGGTCGTAGTGCCTAGAAGATAACGATGGACTGGGAAGAAATGATGGCCCAAGCCTTTCTACAGGTAAGACTGGCTGGTGTGGTGGTCCTAGTAAAGTGTGGGCAAAGTAAAGATTATGTAGTAAAGCTTACTATAGTATAAATGATTATTTAAACGACAAAAACGCGTGGTCTTGTCCACCTCAGCTAAGGCTATTGAAAAAATTAAATGGATATAGGTACTTAAGTAAAATTGTAGGCACTAGATATAAGTAAAAATTGTAATAGATTATAAGGAAAAAGTTGAAAAGATGCTCGAGGAGTTTCTTTCGCCATTTCTTTCCTTCTCAATGACGGGGCCTTTGTGAAATGGTGGTAGATGACTATCGACAAATAATTGAAAAATTTTACGTCGATTAAACCATTTGAATTTGAAAAAAAAAAAAAAAGGTCTGGTGGTCTTGGCGTCTTAGAAGGTAACGATGGAGTGTTGATTTGATGGGATGCTGATAATCAGTAAGAGCTGATGACCCAAGCAGCATATGTAACCATTTGGTGGTAATGGGCTTGTGGTCTATGTCCTATATCTGGTAAGATCCAATGAGCGTCTGCTTTGATTATATACGAATGGACTATTGGTGAAAGCTAGGGACTAGCCTTAAAATATAACGGTGGACTGAAGTGGATAGTAATGACGGCCCAGCCTAATGAATGATTGATTGGTGGTCCAAAGCTCGCCTCCAAAAGTTCACGTAATTTACTAAAGTCTCATACCCAGGATGCTGGGAGCGGCGCGCTCATGGCTGTACAACCCGAAGTCAATCCCCGAGGCCGTGGTGTGGTCGCTGGTGCCGGCCAGACACGGCTGCTGAACACTTAGCTATCTTAGGACTCAGTATTCAGTAAAGAAAATAGTTGTGTTCATAGCGGATCAGGAAGGTAGGTATTATTAAATATCTTTTTTCTAAACTTACTTTTACATAGGATATTTATAAGCAATTTATATTTAGTTTTATTTCTAAGGTAGTTTTAACTGGTGAGTAACTAATAAAAGAGGTGTTAAATTATTAATTTGTTTATTTCAGTCTTAATTCCTAAGCAACAACGTCTCCTACAATATCAACAATGGAATGATTTTCTATGTCTAAAACATGTTATGGAATTGAAATTCAGTATCACGCTCTTCACCAAATGATTGAGCTACAAGCATGATTGGTAGCTCGATCGAGAAAAAACACATTTTCACCTAGGTATCATCTTTAAGGCAATTTTACTATCGATTCCTGTTTGCTTCTATATCCTTACGATGGCGCTATGAAGTCTTTTAAATTACGATTTTGAGAGACCAGTCTTGACTATGATACTGAATTTCAGATATTCTAATCTAGGGCGGCTTGCGTAACGTATGATAATTGTGTTTAAGGGTAAAATAAACACATTTAAGTTGTTATATGCAATTAACGTCTTGCATAGCAAAAATTTTGTTCTTAAATACGTTTATCGAAGTGTCAAAGTTAAATCCCCAAAATTGGCTGTTTAGCGCCGCTAAATACGTTTAGTGGCATTGTATCTGTCAAAAACGGCGGCATTGAAGCATGTCGTACCTATACCTAGTACCATTACTGGACCATTTCCCACCACGCTGGTCCACTGAGGGTTGGTGTGTTCACATATCAAGATGTGCTTAATCTAGATATGTAGGTTTCCTCGCGATGTTTTCCTTCATTCATGGTATTGCTTGATATTGGTGAGCCACTTTTTCCACTCATACTTACTTTGAGTTTTATCACAAACTGAAATGAAATTCCAACATCTGTAGGTATGCTAACGCAACGCTTTCATAGGAGAACAGAACTAGAGGGGATATGGAGAGGACAGAGGAGTTGCAGAAGAGGGAGAATTCAATTCAATTCTTATGTTGTACAGATCATGGCATTGTTATTGTTTGTGTAGTGTCAAGTGTCACTTAGTGACAGTGTCAGTAAAATTTTGACGGCATTTGTTTCTGTTCACGCATTTTTCTAGCCGTAAACATTTAAAAACTTAAAAGTTTAGATGAAAATATGCATAGAATGAAACGTAACACATGCTAAATACGTTTAGCTAAATTACAACTTCAAATGAGCCGTGCAAGACAATACAAATTGTGTTTAGTATAAATACGTTTATTGAGATAAATGCGTTTAGCTAACTAAAATTAAAATATCTTTAAATAGGAAGTCACGCAAGCCGGCCTCAAAGTGTCAATGGAATTTTAGACACGACACCAACAAGTAATTTTTCTATTGTTAGTTCAGTGTTGGTTTTCATTGGGGTTAACAACAATTAAATGTTGATAAAATTACAACTTTGAGATTGAATTTAACTCTACTTGGTAGGTACTACCGTCTAATGTTAAATATTTCAATTTATTTACAAATAAATAAACAATTTATTATATTAATTAAAATATAAAATCTGCATAATATTTGACTAGAAATAAAAGATTCACAGATAGAGATTAACAATGGTGTTTTTTGATAGGCCTGAGTTAGTTTGAATGGCGATTTGATCAAGGGTGACATTACACTGCATACACTTAAGAAAGCTAAAGTAGAATAATTTGATTGTAAAATTGGTTCATTTCTCAATATAGTCTCAGTGTAACTACACCCTAATACTTAAGAAGAGTTCTAGATTATTCCTACTTATCTAATAGTATCTACGATACACGAGAGGTATTTGTTTATTTACATATAAGATAATATTAATACAATAAAGTACTTGAGGGAGACATAACTTCCGATCCATTTCTTTTCAAAAGTAAATAATTTCCTTTTGCGTCATTACTTGTGAATAATTTACGTATGAATTTTCCTGCAATGTTGCCGGCACTAACCAAAAACTATAACGGCTATGGCGATCTTATCTTACACAACCAGTTGACAATTTCACGGATTGATATTATTGTCATACATTTTCAATTCCATATTCAACCACAAAGGTAGAAATAGGCAGGAGTTAGCATTAATTTAGCCTCAACAATTTAATCGGTTAATAAAGAGACTAGAACGAGATCAATTAATTAGTAATTCGAGCATTTTTATAAATACAAAATTGTCCTACGATGCTAGACTATACCTACTACACTTATAAAAAAATAATAAGTTTGGACATTTTTGTTTAAGTTAACGCAAGCCAACGACGACGAAGGTTAATAATAGAAAGTACAAGTTTATACTTTTTACCTGCAAAGTTTGGTTCCTAACATCCAGCACATCCATTGATTGATTAACTGAACTAAGATTTTCAATCCCCAACGATGTTTCTGTAACAAAAAAATATACGCATTTTATATAGGTTTTTCTCATTTAACACAGACTGTGTTTGCATTCGGCCACAGTATTCGTCAATAAATTTTGATTTTAGCACAATGGTGTATGTTACATTCTTTTTTAACAGCGCCGACGACATTACATATTCAATTTATAATTACAGGTTTCATCAAGAATCGAAATATTTTTTCTTTTTGTCTCAACGTGCCCTTTTTAACACCATTACAGTGCACTATACACAGCTGGTTGAAGCACGTGTGTCTATAACCCTCACCGTGTCTATATGAGCGGGAACCCCTCGCCACCCTCGTTGATGGCCCACAGCAGCGCGCGCACCAGCTGCTCGTAGCTGTCGTAGTCCGGCAGACACAGCTGGTTGAAGCACGTGTGTGCCGTGGGCAGGGCTCCGAAGGTGGGGGCTAGAGTGATCTGGAAGCGCGGGTTGAGCTCCTGTGGGGAGAAAAAATCGTGAGTAAATTTCTTACAGAATCTCCTAGCTGCTCATGTGCCGACAGGGACCTCAAATAGTACCTAACTAATATTTAATCTATGTCTCAAAGATTTAGCGGTAGGCGCCGATGCTACCAGATCATAAATACCAACACAGATAGCTATGATAAAAATGATATTGATTGTGATTATTAAAATAACTATTCATAAGCTTTAAAGAACAGCAATTTTCTAGGCAATAGAATATTCTTTATTTTTACACACACAAGAACAGAATTACATAGCTTATATACAAACACATAGGTACAAAAAAGGCGGTCTTATCACTAGAAGCGATTTTTTTTACAACCTTTGGGTAGAAGAATCTTTATTTATTTATTATTTTTATTTATTTTATTTATTAAACAATGAAAGTACAATTTTATAGGATCATAAGATCGCAGTAAGTTGTCTGCACACTTCACTAGGCAGGCCCGTGCTGAGTGAAGGTTCTGTTCCGTTCCTCATTATGCTTTAAATTTTATTAATTATTATTGATGCGTAAATCCCTTAAGGGGTATCGAAAGATAGAAGCAAGTGGACTGTATATGTTATTTTTAATAAATTGACTTCCTCGTGGCTGATCAACAAGTAGAAGGCTTGAACATACCTGCAAATTCCAAAGTCGTATGCTCCTGTCACCAAAGTACGCTCTCCAAAGAACACAATGCATCCAGGGTATTCGTCACAAGATTCACAAATCACAATTGATATTAATTGTCCAATATTGTCCAGTAAAACAGAAAATTAATGCGGAAGAGTATTTTTCACTCATAACGCGCCGGCGACCATCGATCAAGTGACGTCGTATTCGCCGGGTTCGGCGCCGCCGATTGGCCGAGGAGAGGTCCGCGTTTCAAACGGACCAATGGCGAGCAGGTTCACATATTCCCGTGTCAAATACAGGATGCTCAAGCCAAAAGCAATGTTGCCATGTTTCAGCAACCACAGGAAGTTATAGTAGAAAAAGGAATGTTACAGTAGAAAAATATTATGAAATTAAATATTAAGACCGGCGTAACCATTTCCCCCAGCCTTGAAAGGAAGCCTTTCAAAGTTTCAATTGAACCTTATTAAATATAATGATGTATTTAATTTGTTAAAATATATATATATATATATACATTATATATGAAAACATTACAAAACCTACATAAACTATCTACCTAACTTTGTTAACGCTATATTATATTTACTATTGAGTTGGTAGTGGGCAAAGTTTTACAACTGGCCTTTGGTAAATGCCATGCTTTGTCTTTACCGATGCTACACGAATGACACCGTCTTTTCCTTTGAAGGTTTGAATTATGACTCCAAGAGGCCAATGTAAAGGAGCGACATTATCTTGTACAATCAATACTACCATTCCTTCTTTTAAGGGAGAGGATACTGTGTTCCACTTCTGCCTAACTTGTAGATTGTGTAAATATTCTCTACGCCATCGCGTCCAGAACGACTGCACTAACTTATCCAGAAGCTCATATCGAGATAGAAGATGTGGAATGGTGTCAGAAAAATCACATGCTGGTAGAAATTTGAGTGGAGCTGTATGTAAGAAATGAGCTGGTGTTAAAGCTACTGGATCTGAAGGGTCTGAACTAAGAACAGTGAGAGGCCGTGAATTTAACAAAGCTTCAATTTGAGTGAGAACTGTTTGTAGTTCTTCAAACGTTAAAATTTGCTGACCAATGACCTTGAATAAATGACTTTTTATACATTTTATGTTACTTTCCCAGCATCCACCAAAGTGTGGAGCATTTGGCGGAATAAATTTCCATTCAATACTATTTTCTGCTAACTCCTTTTCCCAAACTGTTTTATAATCTTTCGCTAGGAAGGTATACAACTCATTCAGATAAGAACGTGTTCCAATGAAATTAGTCCCGTTATCACTGTAAAAACATTGAACCGGGCCACGTCTAGCCAAAAAACGCTTCATAGCTGCCATAAAACAGGCTGTGCTTAGATCACTAGCTAATTCTATATGGACTGCTCGAGTCGTGAGGCACGTGAATAGGCAAATGTAAGTTTTTCTACTTCTGATACCTCTACCACGACAAGGCGTTGCCTGGATTGGACCGGCATAATCACATCCGGTATGAATAAATGCTTTACCTACTGCTTTCACCCGAGGTGCAGGGAGATTCCCCATTATTGGGAATCCCGGTTTAGGTTTATAGCGAAAACAAACGTTGCATTTTGTGACAATAGACCTAATAACACGTCTAGCGGATAGTATCCAATATTTAGCACGGAGTACGGAAGTTAAAAGACCAGGTCCGGTATGTAAACATTTCCAATGGTAATATCGAATGAGCATTTCAACCACATGATCATTCCCGGGAAGAAGAATAGGATGTTTAGCATCGTAACCTTCATCTGAATTTGTCAAGCGGCCGCCAACACGTACAATGCCATCATTTAGAAACGGAGTTAATTTTCTTAAATTCGGTGAACAACATTTTTCGTTTTTTATATTTTGAATGTCCTCGTTAAAGTGAACTGACTGTATCTCTCTAACAATTAATTGTTCGGTAAACTCTAAATCTGATTGGACAATCCTTCCACTCGGTATTTTTTTTATGAATTTTAAAATATAAGTTGCAACGTTCAAAAACCTTTGCCACGAAGAATAATTGCGAGCCAATTTATAAAAGAATGGTTCTTCATTTGACTGTTTTGTTGTTGAGAGTGAGACCGACTTTAACTCAGGGACCTCTTGAGTTTCACACGGTACAAACGATTTAATAGGCCATTCATTTTTTGGCAAGCTAACCCACGGGGGTCCATGAAACCAAAGATGATGGTTCACAAGCTGAGTTGGAGTTAATCCACGAGATAAGCAGTCACTCGGATTTTCGTTTCCCTTAACGTGAAAAAAGTGGTCTGGAGACAGATTGTCCTGAATTTTTGATACCCGGTTGGCAACAAATGTATGCCATCTATGTGGAGAAGAATGAATCCAGTGTAAAGTTACGGTGGAGTCTGAAAATGCCAAAACAGAATTTATAGGATATCTCATAGAATAAGTTTCGAAAACCCTTTTCACTAACATTGAAAGCAATAGCGCCGCACATAATTCGAGACGGGCTAATGACACTATTTTCAAGGGTGCCACTTTAGATTTAGCACATGACAGCATTACTGTTGTCTGGTCATGTTGATTATCAACTCGGATGTAAACCATGGCACCATATGCCTTTTCACTCGCGTCTGCGAAACCAATAATAGTTACCGAGCAGTCCTCTACTACTCCTATGTGTCTAGGAAATCTCAGTTTAGCTATTTCGGGAAGTTCCCTATGGAACTGATTCCAGAGTCTTATAATTCGTTGAGGAGGAACATCATCCCAACCTATCTTTGCAATCCAGAGTTCCTTTATTAAAAGTTTTGCATATAGAATAATTGGTGCCACTAGACCCAAAACATCAAACAAACGAGCTACTGATGATAGTATGTTTCTTTTAGTGCAAGTACGATCGTCGGTAGTTACTTTAAACGCGTATTCGTCATCAACAGGGTACCAGCAGAGACCCAGAATCTTTAAAGTATCATCTTTATTAAATTCGACATCTTGTAACAGACGGCTATCTTTAGGTATTTGCTCTAATATCTGTTGTGAATTGCTACTCCATTTAACTAAGTCAAACCCCCCAGCCTTGAACAACTGAATTAATTCCTGTGAGGCCGTTATAGCTTGTTCAGCATTTATGAGTGAACTAGCAACGTCATCCATGTATAAGTCCCGATATACTATTTCTTTCGCTACAGGATACTTATTACCTTCATCTTGAGCCAGTTGTGAAACTGTGCGTAATGCCAGAAACGGACTACATTTTAATCCAAAAGCCACCCGGTTGAACTCTAATTCGTTTACATTGGCTGTGGTCACTGAGCTGTCACGGGAATCGCTGTTGCTTGGAAGGGGGTGATACAAGATTCGTTGAAAACGTCGATCTTGCGGACGAACACCAATTTGAAGATACATTTGCCTTATATCAGCCGAAATAGCGATTGGAAATAATCTCATGTTCAAAAGGATGGTGAACAAGTCACGTTGAAGATTGGGACCCGTATGTAATAAATCATTCAAAGAAAATCCACTACTGGATTTAGCACTAGCGTCTAATACAGGCCTAACTCGAGTAGAGGTTTTATCATCTCATAAAATCGCATGATGCGGAATGTAAAAATGTTTACCGTCCATGTCCTCTGAAGTTACAGTGGATAAATATCCTTGATCCATATAATCCTGTATGACATTGTCATACGCCCTTTCTAAGTCAGGTTGAACACTGAACTTACGTTGTAAAGATGAGAATCGGCGTTTAGCTGTTTCTAAAGAATTACCGAGCAAATCTGGGCTAAATTTAAACGGCAAAGCTACCTCGTATCGTCCAGAATCATCACGGGTGACATTTTTAGTATAAATATCTTCGCATTGTTTATCGTCGGTACTTAGAATATGTTTTGAATCTATTTCATCAAGTTCCCACATTTTGCGAACTAAAGATTCTATTTCACAAGTAGCCACAGCATGACAGGCTACAGAAGTCATGGACTGACTTTGAGATGCTGTAGGTGCGTCCCCTAGAATGATGTATCCTAAAACAGTTTCTAATGCATCTGGGAATCCGTGCTCACCAGTCACTTTACCTGGGCGTAGCATTTCAGCAAAGAGGCTCACTCCTAATAACAAATCTATCTCCCCAGGTGTGCCCCAGGTGTCATCTGCCATGGGAATATTTTTCATACTGTTGAGGAAGTTTTTATCAACAGGGCATGTCGGCAAGTCACTCGTAATTTGATTCAACACTAATGCTTGAATGCAAAATTTTGAATCGTTGAAACGAGAGCGAAAACTGACGTTTACGCTACCCTTTACTATCTGTGATGCACCGCCAATACCTTTAACAGTGATCGGTGTGCTAGATTCTATATTCAGTCCTAACTTTGTGCGACATTTTGACGTTATATAATGTTTTTGCGACCCAGGATCTATCAAGCATCTAATCATGACATCTTTACCATTACGACCGGTGGCATAAACCTGTGCGGTGGCGAGAACCTGAGTCATGGGTTTCGAGTCAGGTTTTGCAGCAGATAACGAGCAAAACGATACAGCTGGATTTTCCTCATCCTGTAGAGGTTGATCGGATTCAGCCTCTAACCTAGGTACTTCTTCTAGTTCAAGTGAATTCAAAACTTCAGTTATTTCACTCTCCTGATTTATCGCTACAGCTGCAGTACTTGATTGTACCGGTTGTACCTCGTTGCCAAAATGAAGTAACGAGTGATGTTTTGCATTACATTTTCTGCAAAACGTGTTGGAATTACAGTAATAAGCAGTATGTTGAGTACTCAAACAGTTAATGCAGTAACGGTTTTCCTTCACGAATTTAAATTTATTCAAAGCGGAGAGGTTAGCAAATAACTTACACATATATAGATGCGTATGCATAGCATTTTTACAAAGTTTACACGTCTTTTCTGAAAGAGAACTCTGTTGCGTAGAAACAAGCGTTCGGGGTGACGAGTGGTAACCGCGATTATTGGGTAAACGGCTGCTGGCAGCGGGTTGTGACGTTCCAGCGTTATTACGTGTTGGCGGCGCGGTTGACTCATTCGTGCGGTATAAAATTTTAACTTGTTCTCGTAAGAACTTTATAAATTCGTCATACTTCGGTACGTCTGCCTGACTACGAATCGCGGTTTCGAACGCTCTTGCGGTCTCGGAATCTACTAGTTTTAGACCCATATAGACAAAAATAAAATCACTCAAATCGCTAATGTCCAGTTGTTTAAGCGCTGCTATTGTTCCGGCGTATTTATCAACAACAATTTCTAATGTAGCTGCAGAAGGGTTGTTCATTCTTTTAAGAGCAAACAACTGGTTCAAATACGTCGTAGCTAAAGCTCGATTATCTTTATATTTATCTAACAATGCCTGCCAGATTATAGAATAATTCTCTCCTGCGGGAGCGATTCCAGCACATATATTTCTAGCCTTCCCAGTCAAATGGCTCATGAGATATTGAATACGCTCTGAATCTGTCAAGTTATTATTTTCATGGATGACGCGTTTAAATGTTTCGTAAAAATACGGGAAGTTCTGAATTTCTCCATCGAACGAGGGCAATTCGATACGAGGAATTTTTATATTAGATTCCTGAGTACAAGGAGTCGAGGCAACTGGCGTAGATGCATTTCGATTCTCGAGTGTATTCAAAACCTCCTTAATGAAATAATATAATTCATCAAAGGCTGACAACGACTGGTAGTTAATCATATAATCAGGATCTATCTCCATGTTTAACATGTTTATCTCATCTACTAAAGTTACGAATTCATTTCGTAATCGATCAACGCCGCGCGCTTGAGATACAAAGTTATACCGCGACTTTTCGTCCTTTTTTGATGCTAACTGAAACGTTGAATTTATTTGAGAGAAATACAATTCCCGTTTCGCTTCCAGTAATTTTATTTGCATAGCTTGCCTATCCATGTTGATACCCTTTTCAGTCATGTAAAAAGATTATACCTGCACAATAACTAATATCTAGTTATAGTACCTACAACTTAAGACAATAAACAATTATCTACGATAAAGTTCACGTAGTTATATCTTAAATACGTTTTAACGTAACGCAATTAATTGCGAGGACTGGAATCATTATAAATACCTAAATCTTGGCCGAAATCGTTCAATTACTCACATTAAATAAGAAGGCAAGTATTTATGTACCTACTAAAGATTATGCATTAATCGTTATACCCCATTTACACTCTCGCACGAGTGGCGAGGCGAGCGACAAGGCGAGGGGCGAGGCGCGAGTGTGAACAGACGCTCGTGGCTCGCCTCCTCGCTCGCCTCGCCACTCGCGGCGCTCGCGTCCGGAGCGGTTTTTGGGGCACGAGTCAAAGGAGCTCGCGTCGAGCTCGCGTCGCACGCGAGCGGGTGTTTACACTCTCGCGTCCGCTTCATTCTGGCTTCTACATCGTGCCGCGCAGGTTGTGTTCGTCGTCGTATAATTATAACGTAGTGTTTTTTCCTCAGTTGTATAATGGATTGGACGCAAGACGAAACATTTAATTTCATATAAATAAATATTTTAATAAAATAATAATAATAAAAAAACACTAAAACGTAAGAAATAAAAGCAGTACTTACCTGCTTAGATAAATATTATTACTGTCACATAGAATAGGTCTAAACCATGTCTAAACCTTAAATTATTTCTTACGTTTTAGTGGTTTTTTGAGGTCGTTTTTTTATCATTATTTTATTTTATTACTTATTTATACTTAGTTTATTTGCAATAATTGACAATCAAAATTAAGAAGCAAATGATACCTATAAGTCCTACTAGTCAGTAGTAAACACGAAGTAGTTGCTATATTATATACCTACCGTTGAGGAGTTCCCTTGACTACCTTCCGTTTCCATCATCAGATCAGCTCAAGGTCACCATCATATTTTTTTTAATGTTAAAAATATAGATAAGTACCGATGTACTTTCTAAATTTCATTAACTACAATCGGTTAATAGGTACCCAAAATGGAAATTCATAGCCTGTTTTTAACCCTTTACCCACCCTTGGAGGTGGAATCAAAATTTGAAAAAAATGGGACCACATGGGATCTCAAACCAATACATAAAAAAAAGAATTTTCAAAATCGGTCCATAAACGGCGAAGTAATCGGTGATCATACATAAATTCTTTATTGTTGCGGCTAAAACTTCGACGTCCTCCATCGTTGCTAGCTCAAAGACAACTGAACTCTGCACGAGAGTGTAAACACCCACTCGCGTCACACGCGAGTGGGTGTTTACATTCGCGCCTCCGCACGAGTGACGAGGCGAGCGAGGAGGCGAGGGCCGAGGCGAGAGTGTAAATGGGGTATTAAAAAGCGCGCGAACGTGATGAGACGTGTTCGGAGCGCGAAAATGACCTCACTCACTACTTACTATACGAATTAAATTAGAAAAAGATGCGAATCAAAGCAAGCAGGTACCTAATTACCTACATAAATCCCTAGGAGAGCTAAGTAATAAACAAAGTTAAACACTAACACTTTACTGAAAGCGTGCGATACTAATGAATATCTACACTCAATAAACAAGTACCTATGTAATAACAAGTACCTATAAATAAATCCCCATACTGTAGGGGGCGATGCGAGGCGCGAAATACGAGCACTAATAAATAAACAAATAACACTTTAAAGCAAGCGTGCGATAAGACTACCTACCTACTCAAACAGGTAAGTATGAATATTATTCCCTTACAATAGGGCGCGATGCGAAGTGCGTGCGAGCACTAGTAAATAAATATAACACTTTATAGAAAGCGTGCGATATAATACCTACCTACTTAGACAGGTAATAAGTAAATTCCCTTACAGAAGGGTGCGATGACTTGATCGATGAAAATAAATATTATAGGTATACTATACACCGTATAAAACATGTAAGTATAAACCTATCTGGCGCGGCGTTATATCTACTTATACCTACAATAATTTTAACAAGAAGTTTTACTGAACCCAAGCGAGAAGTACCTACCTACTTACTGCTTTGAAAACCTACAAACAACGAACGTTATAAACATACCTACCTACCTCGCCTATAAGGACGCTAACCTTGAATGAAATGAGAATGTAATTTTCTAGGTAAAGGTTGTAGATTCTTACAATGAAATAGTGTTAAGTACTTACTTATCCTACCTGGTTGGTTATACGTTTTAGTTATTTAGCTATGAATTACTTATGAATTTGAATAGGGCGCAATACCTATATGTATAAAATTAATTCTTATGTTCTCGTGGTAAACAAGCTAGAGTTAAAGAAGTTGTTATTGAAAACTAGTAAGTTAAATAGGCAATAGATACCTATGAGGAGCTGTTGTCGTTTGTTTTAACTAAATAGGTTTGTTTAAATAAATCTATGACTGCCAGTGCTGGCAATGGATGGTAGCCATTTTGAAACTCGAAAATGCGTAATTTTAAATTGTGAAATAATGGATAATGGGGTGTTAGTACGAATGTTATGTTAATGAAATATATAATGAAATGAGGTTTAATTCACTGTAGTTATATTTTAACAAGGTTCAATGCTACCTTGAGTAGGTAAAGCCAACTAAAGTCGATTTCCAATTGGATTATAACTTTTTGTAATCCTTAGGCATCCGGCTCGAAGGACCAAAAATATGATGCGTAAATCCCTTAAGGGGTATCGAAAGATAGAAGCAAGTGGACTGTATATGTTATTTTTAATAAATTGACTTCCTCGTGGCTGATCAACAAGTAGAAGGCTTGAACATACCTGCAAATTCCAAAGTCGTATGCTCCTGTCACCAAAGTACGCTCTCCAAAGAACACAATGCATCCAGGGTATTCGTCACAAGATTCACAAATCACAATTGATATTAATTGTCCAATATTGTCCAGTAAAACAGAAAATTAATGCGGAAGAGTATTTTTCACTCATAACGCGCCGGCGACCATCGATCAAGTGACGTCGTATTCGCCGGGTTCGGCGCCGCCGATTGGCCGAGGAGAGGTCCGCGTTTCAAACGGACCAATGGCGAGCAGGTTCACATATTCCCGTGTCAAATACAGGATGCTCAAGCCAAAAGCAATGTTGCCATGTTTCAGCAACCACAGGAAGTTATAGTAGAAAAAGGAATGTTACAGTAGAAAAATATTATGAAATTAAATATTAAGACCGGCGTAACCAATTATTAAACAAAAAACTAGGTACTTTAAACTTAAAACTTTATAATGGAATTTAGTCAGGTCATTATAATTTAAACCTTGATAGACCAAAAAATAATAGAGGTTAACCACCTGAAAGCCAGCGGGCGGCAGCTGCGAACATCCCGTAGTGAACTGCAGCAGCCGCGCCCGCTCCTCCGTGGTGAAGTTGGCCGCCGCCCAGAACCAGCCCATGAGGCGGCGCTGGACCCGCCCCGCCAGACCCGAGTGAAAAATCAGCCCTAAGGGTGCTTACATAGAGAGACTGGGTTCCCTATATCTACCCGTCCCGCGGTAACCTGCTGTTTATCTTTCTGCGTTCCCGGTTTTAAATATTTCAAAATCCCATAAAATCCCTTTAATATCTCAAGATACCGGTATGGGTTGATACAGGGAACCCGATTCTTTATGTAAGCACCCTATGACGTACGTGTATAGTGGTACACCTACATTTCTTTTGGTGGATCAGATATCAAAACATTAACGCATTCGAAGAGCTTTACTCACCTGGAAGCCAGCAGGCGGCAGTTGCGAGCATCCCGTGGTGAACTGCAGCAGCCGCGCCCGCTCCTCCGTGGTGAAGTTGGCCACCGCCGCCCAGAACCAGCCCATGAGGCGGCGCTGGTCCCGCCCCGCCCCCGCCACCAGGGCGTGAGCCTTCCAGTCCGCTACGGAGACTTCGCCGGACCCGCAGATTAGCAACTGGAAAAAAGTGATATACCTTGTTAGATAAGATAAGATATTTTTTACGGAGCAAGCAGTCTTGCAGGTCAGAATCCAGTAATACACCGATTATTGTTGCACCCTCTGAGTGGGTATGGGTAGGCAGTTACCTCCAGCTCGTTCTCGTCGAAGATGGCCAGCAGGTTGTGGGGATGAGCGTGGCGAGCCCGCGCAGGAAGGCGGCGGTCTCTGAGTGGGTAGGCAGTTACCTCCAGCTCGTTCTCGTCGAAGATGACTACGCAGATGTGTGCTACCCTGATCTCACCGAAGAGCTACTTGATAAACTCGACCGTCTGCTCAACTTATGCATTCGCTATATTTTTGGCCTGCGTAAGTATGACCATGTCACCGATTTTCGTAATAAACTCAAGTGGCTCAACATCCGTCATCGAAGGAATGCTCATATTGTTTCCCTAGTATATGGTATAGTTTATAATCCTTGTGCCCCCTCTTACTTAACTGATCGCTTTTCATTCTTTGACTTTACTGACCGTCCTCAACGGTCAAGTCGAAATTTGCTCTTTCGTACCCCAGAGCATAATGCGGCAGGGTATTCGGATTCTTTCACCGTGTCAGCGGTTCGCTTGTGGAACCAGTTACCATTGCATATAAGGCAATCGCAGTCCATAGAAACCTTTAAGTCTAAGGTTCGTCTGCACTACCTCCAGAAGCAGAACAATCAGCAGCAGATCTAATAAATAGTTTATCTGTTTTTGTTGTAGTATGTAAGTGAGACGATGATATTATTATTTTTTGTTATAGTAACTATATATTTAAATTATGTATGTAGGTATACGTTTATTTTATAATATTATGTATAAGTAAGTATATATTCTAGTGTTTAACAATATAGATATTAAACAAAATTAAACTGTCCTCATTGTCTTTCGCACTACCTATCACTTTCTCCACAACGCCCAAGGTTAACTGGAAGAGAATGCTTTTAGCATTAAGTTCGCCTATGTACAAAATTAATTTATGTGCAATAAAGAATTTAATAATAATAAGATGGCCAGCAGGTTGTCGGGGATGAGCGTGGCGAGCCCGCGCAGGAAGGCGGCGGTCTCTGAGTGGGTAGGCAGTTACCTCCAGCTCGTTCTCGTCGAAGATGGCCAGCAGGTTGTCGGGGATGAGCGTGGCGAGCCCGCGCAGGAAGGCGGCGGTCTCTGAGTGGGTAGGCAGTTACCTCCAGCTCGTTCTCGTCGAAGATGGCCAGCAGGTTGTCGGGGATGAGCGTGGCGAGCCCGCGCAGGAAGGCGGCGGTCTCTGAGTGGGTAGGCAGTTACCTCCAGCTCGTTCTCGTCGAAGATGGCCAGCAGGTTGTCGGGGATGAGCGTGGCGAGCCCGCGCAGGAAGGCGGCGGTCTCGGCCCGCACCCGCGTGCAGAGGCGCCACTGCGCCAGCGCGTCTAGGTAGCGGTGTTTGTTGGCGTTCGTTACCTGAAAGGAGGGAAGGGTTACTGGTGTGAAGGTAATGCTTGATTATAGGCGCCTGGATGAAAATAGACGCAGGAAACTGGCAGTTTGTTACGTGCAAGCACTGAAGACGAAGCAAGTGTGTTATAAAGATACTTACTCCCTTTTTTGCCATGCTGTTAGGTACGAAATTTCCTCTGAAATCTGAGAATGAATTTATGTTTTGAAACACCCGTCGAGAAGCCGGTGTCTTCATAGCCGTCACTCCCATCGGCTGTATGGCGGAACCTTTAATCCGTCGCGTGCTTTTGCTAGCGGCGTGACGTAGCAACAGGTCGCACTGCAGAACAGAGTCGCGAGCACAAGTTTCGATCCTCCGTTAACGTTGTGTATCGTCAACTGTCACTGTCAAAATGTAAGGCAAAGTTAGTTCCAAAAGTGACATTTGTTTTTTCCATATGTTAGGTGGAATTTCACAAAACGCTAAACGTATTTAGTAGCCTGTCATACGTCTGTCAGTTAGTACAAAATGTATTTAAAATTTTATTTAAATACGTTTAGTGTTTGGTAAAAGTGACCCTTCGTGTAGATTCGAAAATAATATCGAATCCTGTGCTCGCTGCACTGTAGGACGTCTATCAATGTCAATTTTAGAACTAACAAATTTGTCTTATATTATTATTTTGACAGTGACAGTTGACGACACCGTTTTTTCCATATGTTTGTGTAGTTACGCAAATAGTATCGAATCCTGTGATCGCTGCACTCCTCATGTAGTGCACTGACCGGCGTGACGGAGCCGCGCGGCAGCAGGTCGCGCTGCTGCAGCAGGCGGCCGCAGCGGTCGTACACGTCGTCGCAGCAGAACAGCTCGGCCGCCGGCGCCGCGTCCAGGTCCGTCTCCAGCACGTACTTGATGAGGGATAGGTAGAGCTCGGGGTCGTCTTGCTCGAAGTACTGCATTGGAAAGGAAATACGTTAGTTTAATTAGAATTATACAGAAATTTTACCTATATCTTTATACAGGGTGGCCCAAAGAGTGACGTCCAAAGGAAAATGTTTGATTCCTTAGGTCAAGGGGTAGCCAAATCACCCCCATGTATGTTCAGCAATTTTTTGTAGTTTAGAAGTTATGATTTTTTAACTAATTTTCTACGAAAATCGACCTCAGTGGATCAATTATGTTTTATTATTTTTTTGGATAACTTTTTTAAATTATTTTTTATTTTTGTGTCATCCTCTCAAGTTGTTCTTTTAACCATAAAAGTTTCAGCTTCCTAGCTGTAATGTAAGTTAGTTATTTTTATGTCGAAAGTTCAAATTATATCATCGAGCTAGACTGCTCTGAATTTTCTACTTGAAATTAAAAATTGAAATAGATATTCTCATGGTCCCTCATTAATTTTAAAAACTCCGCAAGGTTCCAAAATAAAATAAAAATAAACTATTGCTTAATGGGGTATTATTTGCAGAAAACAGCCTTCAAAGGTACTTGGGTGGAAATTACCTAAGCTCGATGATATAATTTGAACTTTCGACATAAAAATAACTAACTTACATTACAGCTAGGAAGCTGAAACTTTTATTGTTAAAAGAACAACTTAAGAGGATGACAAAAAAAATAAAAAATAATTTAAAAAAGTTATCCAAAAAAATAATAAAACATAATTGATCCACTGAGTTCGATTTTCGTAGAAAATTTGTTAAAAAAATCATAACTCCTAAACTAGGTACCTAAAAATTGCTGAACATACATGGGGGTGATTTGGCTACCCCTTGACCTAAGGAATCAAACATTTTCCTTTGGACGTCACTCTTTGGGCCACCCTGTATGTAAACCTAAGGCAAAGTACATACGTAAATATAAGACACCGTCATACAAACACAGTGACATCTAGCGGCTCATACAGGCACTATCTTGTACTAGTACCTTGTAGTGCACCCGGGTGCCGATGATCATGGCGAGGAAGGAGCGCGTGAGCCGGGCGCGCACCAGCTGGCGGTAGGAGCCCCCCAGCGCGCTCTCGTACAGACACTTGCCGACTATCTTGCCGGCCAGTTCGAAGTGCTTCAGCTGTGAACAAAGTAAGTTGGGAATAAAGTAAGTTTAGTACTTAAGTTTCGTCAGTCAAATCTGATCTCTAAAGTGGTGACCCCGACATGATAAAATATGCTTTAGTGTTCGTCTTCTATTCGTCTGTAAAAGTATCTTATAACGGTCTTATTCATAAAAAAACCTTAAAGTAGGTTTACTGAGCTCAATAGTTACGGAACACATTAAGCCTATTTGAGGTTTCGTAAAAATCTCTATTCATAATAGTTCCGTAGACCTTCAATAACTATAGTGATGCTAATAGATTTCACAGACCAAACATTTTGACATTTACCCTATTAAGTTGCCGGTCCGACGAAACCATAAACAAAAATAGCGAAAACTTTCATTCATTTATCAATCTCTATTATCTATGTTAGCCACGGCGCGGCACTTAAAAAAGTTTACGTTGGCTTAAAGGCGCAGTTGGCCAAGCCAAAACCCACAAAAAAATAATTAAATTTTTACGTTACCATGGCAACTTATTTTCAGCAAATATTAACTCACAACAAATGTCAAATCGTCAATAAAGCAGAACAGCTGTTGACCGGCCGCCATGTTTTTGTACAAGAGGAGGTTTACGGAAGGTGTCTAGTAGGGTCCAGCCAACTTTAGCATATCAAGGTTTTACGAATCAGTTGGAGAGTTCTTTAGCGCTATTGATCGTTTATGAATAAACATTTGCTTATAGCAGGCCTATAGGTCTCCCGTAACTTTTTATGAATAAGACCGTAAGTTTGTAAATATGAATGGATGGATGTTTGTTACCCTTTCACAGAAAAACGGCTAAATAAAGTAGGATGAAATTTTGTAGGCAGAGAGCTGTCACCCTGGATTAGCATATAGGATAGGCTACTTTTTCTCCGGAATTCCCGGGGGAAAACCTTTTAAGGCGGTCCGAAGCTCGCATGATCAGCTATTTCGTACACAAAGATGGTGGGAAATAACCAGAATAATCAATTTATATACCTTCAAATGCGGCGGTCTATCAGGGTTGGGGTGCACGAGGCCGGTGGGCGAGTCGTTGAAGGGCACGAACAGGCCGTGCTTGCCGTCGAACAGCTGAGTGCAGAGCAGCGAGAACCACTCGCGCCGCACGCCGCCCCAGTCCACGCCTGGAATACGTGGTTACGTGGATTAACGTTTGTGGAACCCTAGTGATGGATATGATCTTATTCGAGAGACTGTGGGTTAAACCATAGAGTTCGAGACGAGTGTTAGAAAAATACCGTATTTGTATTGTGTTTTGCTGCCCCTAGACACTGCACCTTTGTGCACCTTCCGAAAGTGACCTTCGTACCTCGGTTTTGTTGTGTTCCCGCTGGTATTGGGTTAGCCTCGGACTTTCTACTTATTGCGGCTAGCTATAATTATTTAGTACCGATTACCGAAATGTTTTCGCTTTAAACTCGCATATTTTCTGCTTTTACTTTTAGGTACTGCCATCTTTCGGATGTCTTTTTACATGATTGCGATCTAGTGCACCTCGCTACAGGAGCAGTGTTGTTGTGTCTATTTATTGCAGACACCGCTTTCACTGCCATCTATCGTACTTATTGCAGTAAGCTATTGTAGATCTCCCATATTTTTCGTTTTCTCTGCCATCTTTCGGTAATATTCGGTAGCTTTTCGCAAGCTTGCGCATATCGACTTTAGATGTCGATACATTCTGTCTGAACCATAGTATTTTTTGCGCGAATTTTCCATAAATTTTAGACCTTTTTTCCGACATCCTATATATCTAAAACTGACAAGTGCTACTTACCCTGTTCCTCCTGGAAGCTGACATCAAAGTTCTTGCACCAGTCCTGCATGGACAGATGCTTGGTGGCCTTCAATGAGGACGCCAGGGCAGCACGGGACACGCGGATGGCGATCTAGTGAATCTTCGCACCGCGTTATAGGAACAGACTTATCGTCTACTTATTACCGCTACCGCTTTCACTGCCGTCTATCGGAAGCTTTTAGCAAGCTTACCTGTATCGAGTTTAGATGTCGTTACATTCTATCTGAACCTTCGCTTTTTTCCGCGAATTTTTCCACATTTGTAGACCCTTTTTCTGACACCTTGTGAAACTAAAATTAACAAATCTCACTCACCCTGTTCCCCTTGAAAGCTGACATCAAAGTTCTTGCACCAGTCCTGCATGGATAGATGCTTGGTGGCCTTCAGCGAGGACGCCAGGAGCGCAGCACGGGACACACGGATCGCAATCTTGTCGTGCGGGTGCCGCGCGTGCACCTTGCGCACCTCGCTGTAGAAGTAGTCTTGCTTGTTCTGTGGGGGGAGGGGGGTTAGTGGAGGGGTTGAAGTTTATTAGGAGCTGTATACTGGTTTAACTGCGTGGACAATGGAAGACTTGAGATTTTTTATGGTTTTTATAGCTTGATAATAATTTCTCTTTACAAAACAATATTCTGTTTACAAAATAATAATACATACCTACCATATGGAATAATAAGATGCAAAATAAGGAAGTTAAAGAAAGAGAGCTATCGGTACGTTTAATGCAACAAAATAGAATCGTGGTTTGCGCAGAAACGCTCCATTGTTAGAGCGCTTGTAGACGTCCATTACCATCGTAGTCAAGTGTATACAACGGACGTCTAGCCCTTAGATAGCTAGAGTGACCTCTAGGCTTCCAGTCCGTGTCCTACTGTACCTTGAAGCTGTCGTCCCCGCCGCAGTGCTCGCTGCGCAGCTGCGTGAAGGTGGCGGCGATGAGGTCGCGCTCGGCGCTGCTGAGCCGCACGGGCGGGCCCGCGCCGTCCTCCACGGTCAGCACGCCGCCGCGGGAGTGAGGGTTGTCCGGGTCGGGCGACAGGATTAACTGCGGGGAGGAAGAAGTTCTGAAGGTTGCCGATAGATGGCGGTGAAACGTAATTAGTAATATAATAGATTAAGTCTTACGGCGATGCCGCATGACTGAGGAAGTGCTTTTAATGTAGAAGATAGGGCATTTTATTGTGTCTATTTTATCTATTTTGTCAAGGATGCGTTTCAAATCCTTTAATATTATTCGTTCCTAAATGTATTCGTTTCTTAGTGCGCGTATCTATACGCGTTCGTTTCTAGTGCGCGAAATACGTAGAGCGGATTTAAATGCATTCGTTTCTTATTGCACGCAATAGACAGCATCTATTTATGCATTCGTTTCTTAGTGCGCATCTAAATACATTGTGCGCATCCTATTGTGTCAAGACACAATAGACTAATAAGTCTATTCCGTCAAGAATGCGCTCTGAATCTCTTCTCTCAATCGCCATATTGTATTAAGTACCTTCGTTTCTTAGAATCTTAGTGTCATATATTATATATATATGCGAATATCATTCATTTCTTAGTGCGCGCATCTAAATGCTTCGTTTCTAAGTGCGCGCAATAGAGCGCATTTCAAGTATACCCTCCGAATCCCATCATAACTCCCCATGTAGCTACACGGCACGTCGGCACGCGGCGCACACGCACCCGGGTGCCGGGGCACAGGCGGAAGGCGGTGATCCTGCGCGGGATGACCTTCAGCACGTACTCCTTGAGCACGAGCTGCCTGCTGGTGAGGCAGCAGGACACGGCGCGCGGCTTGTTGCCGGCGGCCAGCAGTTGCGCCGCGTAGCTGATGTGCTGCTTGCAGGAGATGTTGCGTTGTACTATGGCTGTGTCCGATGCTGGGGAAGGAAGGGAGATTTGTTAGATTTTTTTTGGATAGAAAAGGTATTGGTTTGCTTACCAGTTGTTTCTGTAACCTAGGGGGATATATCAATGGAAAAAGCATAGTGTTGGATATGAGTAATACGCAAGGCGGCTCAGTTCACACTGGTTTATTAAACACCTTATGTCGGTGTCGCAGCACACGACTAGTGACACATACATATATACACATACGCATCATCCCTCCACCAATAGCTTACAACTAATACAATTAACATATCCTAGAAATACCTCTTATAATCAACCTTCGGTATATTTCTTAACCCTAAAGTAAGACGCGTTGGGACGGGTTCCATGTCTGGCGGCGGCGCGTCATCATCGTCATCATCATCAGCGCGGGGGCTGGCCGGGCCGGCGGCCGGCGGCGGCGCGGCGCCCGCGGGCGAGCCGTCAGGACGGACATCAACAGGGCTTCCGTTCTCCAGACTACTTCCCTCCCCACTAGTAACACTTGTGTCTAGATCGAAGTTATAGTGTTCATCTAACTGACCTTTAAACAAAATTATTTGGTTTTTATGTCTCTTGTGCACTATACCATTACTAATGTCCTTTATCATAAACAAAATCGATCCCTCTTTCTTTAAAATAATTCCCTTAGTCCAATGGAATCTATTTTTATTAATATATTGTTTGAACAACACAACATCTCCCGGTAGAAAGTCTTTCCGTATGATTCCGCCGTGATTATCATTCTGTAAGGACTGTTTATGTTGCACTTTGTTAGCTAACGGCGAGGGTGAGGGAGGCGCGGGGGGAAGCAGCAGGTCCAGCCTGGTGCGCGGCTGCCAGCCAAACACCAGACTGGCAGGACTTTCTCCTGTCGTTGAGTGGACGGAGCTACGATAGTCGAATAGATATTTGAGTAACCTATTATTCACATCATTCACCGAGCCGCCCGCTGAAAGTGCGCTCTTTATACCCTTTTTTACAATTCTTACGCAACTTTCTGCCTGGCCGTTGCTAGCTGGGTGGTACGCCGGTGTGGTCACGTGACTGATTCCGTTCAGTTTGCAAAACTGATTGAATTGTTCGGAGGTAAACGAAGTTCCGTTATCACTTACCAAAGTTCGCATAATACCAAATCTCGACATGTACTCAAATAATTTGTTAATTAAATTGGTCGACGTGATATTGTTTTTCATATTTACGCATTCTACCCATTTAGTATATGCGTCAACAATCACTAAAAACATTTCATTGTTAATCGGTCCTAAAAAATCTATGTGTACTCGTTCAAAAGGTTCGCTCGGATAAGGCCATGAAACAATAGGCGATCGCGGTGGCGTCGCGCGGAGACTTAAACAAACACTACAGTTATTTATCATATTCTCTATTGTTGTATCAATTTTTGGAAACCAAAACTTAGAACGTGCAACCGCTTTAGTTTTTACAATTCCTAGATGAGAATTATGTAATTCCGACAACACTTTTTGCCGTAATTTTTCTGGTATTACTACCTTGTGGCCTCTCATTAAACATCCCCTTTCATACGATAACTCTAATTTGCATAAAAAGTATGGTTTAATGAGCGGATCCTGAATTTTTCGTGGCCACCCGTCGCATACGTATCTAATCACCTGCTGAAGGATGACGTCATCGTGGGTCTCTCGGCTCAGCTGTTCGCGAGTAACGGGAAGCGCCCCCTCCACTACGAAGTTCACGTAGGCGCTCGAGCTGACGTCGCCCGCGCGCCCCGCGCCCGGCCCCTCCGACTCCTGACAAACCGGTTCCGGTAGACTGGCGCGAGATAAATAGTCTGCACTGTTTTCAGCACTTTTTACGTATTCTATAACGTAGTTATACGAAGATAAAAACAGTGCATATCTTTGGAGTCTGTTTGCCGAAACTTCTGGCACTCCACGCTGACTACCGAATATAGCCAGGAGCGGTTTGTGGTCTGTGCGTAGAACGAACGGCTCGGACCTTGCATATAGGTATTGATGATACCGGCGGACGCCGAATATTATGGCCGTCGCTTCTTTTTGGATCTGCGAATATTTGCGTTCCGCGGCATTTAAAGTGCGAGACGCGTATGATATAAGAATATTGGGGTAGCGTTATCCTTTAACTTTAATTTAATTTTAAATTTATTAAAGCATCCTAACCGGTTTTCGAAAACGTCTGAGTATTTTGCTAATATTGCGGATAATGAATTATCCTCTGCACTGGTAGGTTGATCACAATACTTAATAGGTGATAACTCTAATCCAAATTTTGATATAAAGTCACGACCTAGAATTGGCGGACCACCCCCTACGATAACATACACGTCGAGTACGAAGGCTTTACCCGAGTATGTTACTGGTAATTGTGCGGTACCTAGACACTTTATTTTTCCACCGGTATAACTTGTTAGATTTTTCCTACTCTGACCTAATGATACTTGTGAAAAATGTGAATAATAGGTCTTGTCAGATATAGCTGTAACTGTAGAACCGCTATCTACCTCAAATTTTAATTGAATATTGTTAATTAACACTGTTTCGATCATCGGCGCCCCGCCCGTGCAACGAATTACAAATAACTCACCATCGTCACCCTCGCTGTTAGCTTCAGCCTCCAAATATTTGACCGTCTTACACATCCTTCTCAGATGTCCTCTCTGGTTGCACTTGGTACATTTAAATTTTGCGAATCGACACACATTGGCTTTATGGCTCTTTCGACCACACACACTACACTTTTCCTCCGAAGGAACACTGGACCTATCAGGGTCTCGACCCTTGTCGATTTTAAACACTGCATCGGAAGCTGCGGCGGCTGGCGGCGCGGCGGCGGCGGCGGCGGCGGCGGCGCGCGCCGTGCGCACGCTGCTCGCCAGCTCCACCGCCTTCGCCAGCGTCAGCTCCTCGATGTCCATCGAGAATAGCTTCTCCCGCTCGGCTCCCGGCGCCATCCCCATCACGAACTTGTCCAGGAGGGCCTCCTCCAGGTTCTTGAACTTGCAGTGCGCAGCGAGGCCCCGGAGCCGCGCGGCCCACTGCGCGTGCGACTCGCCCGGCTGCTGCACTGCCACGTAGAAGTGACGTCTCTCGGCGAAGCCACAGCGCTTCTGTGTGAAGTGCTGGTCCAACGCCTTCACGATGTCGTCGTAGTCCACGACGTCCAAGGTCTTTGGTAGCACGAGGTTACTCGCCAGTTGGTAAGATTCGTCGCTGAGTGCGCTGAGCAAGATGGCGCGACGCTTCACGCCCGCCTTGTCCGACTCTTTATCCAGTTCATTTGCAATGAACCATTGCTGCAGCCTGCTCCGGAATGTCACCCAATCTTGGTTGTGGTGATCAAAGGTGGAGATTGCACCGAAAAACGGTGTAACGCTTGCAGCCATTATTGCCGGTGAACAATTTTCACACGCGGGTAATTTTAAATTCGCGCTCGTCGCCACTGTTGGATATGAGTAATACGCAAGGCGGCTCAGTTCACACTGGTTTATTAAACACCTTATGTCGGTGTCGCAGCACACGACTAGTGACACATACATATATACACATACGCATCACATAGGTTCGGGTAATTATGCTCACGATTAGTCAGGTGATAGGTACGTTTTTGTGCTCACAACATAATCCTCACGAAGTTCACCTTTACTTTTACTTAATTTAATTAACAGTATTCCCGAATTTGAAACCGAGAATACGAGACTAAAGTCTGCAAATTCATCTCTATATCTCACTTACTCACATTCACTGTACGTGAACACAACACAACAAGCGACAACAAGCTCACCGGACAGCACAATGAGGTCTATATTCGCGTTGTGCAGCGGCGCGTCCTCGTACAGCAGCGTGGCTCGGTACACGCCCGGCTCCGGTACAGTCAGCGACAGCGTCACCTGCACGTTCACCGCGTCGTACGTGAACACTCCGCAGGCGGACAGCTTCGGGTCCTCGGGCTGGCCCAGCCGGTTCATGCGCAGGGAGAAACCCTGGAATGGTAAATCAGAGGATAATTAGAATCTATTGTGTCTGGTATATCAATGGGCCACTTATGCTATACGCAAAAGCTTCTTAGATCCCCTTGGAGGTGCGCGATCCATGCAAAACCACTCAAAGCCATTGGTGTGCGCTATTACGACGAGCTCAGAATACTGTCCTATGATTCGTTCATATTAATTTCAATATGCATATATGGCGGCCATTTTGATCAAGTTTAGTGTAACTTAAAGTCTAAATAAATCAAAACAATTTGCAACACAGCTTTCATCACTCTAGTAGGGGGGTGTCCCACTATACTCAGTGTGGTCAGTGTGCGGCACGGGGTTGTCCCACTGGTCGCGCGGCGCCACGTGCACGCGGCGGGGGTGTCCCACTATACTCACAGTGTGGTCAGTGTGCGGCACGGGGTTGTCCCACTGGTCGCGCGGCGCCACGTGCACGCGGCGGGGGTGTCCCACTATACTCACAGTGTGGTCAGTGTGCGGCACGGGGTTGTCCCACTGGTCGCCGCGCGGCGCCACGTGCACGCGGCGGGGGTGTCCCACTATACTCACAGTGTGGTCAGTGTGCGGCACGGGGTTGTCCCACTGGTCGCGCGGCGCCACGTGCACGCGGCGGGGGTGTCCCACTATACTCACAGTGTGGTCAGTGTGCGGCACGGGGTTGTCCCACTGGTCGCGCGGCGCCACGTGCACGCGGCGGGGGTGTCCCACGCTGGCCACGAGCGCGGCGCCGCACAGTCGAACCCGGGACCGCCGCGCCACCACCGCGCCCGCCACGAACCACTTGCGGTATGGCGAGCCGGATACTGGGACGCCGCCTGAAGAGACAAGGGTGTGGGATGGTGAATATTGAGCTAAGGAGTACGTGTTATTATTTGATATAAACTCCGCAGTCAAATAATTAATATAAAAATTTATGGACTTGCTATCTATTCATGTGTCGCTCAATACTCCTTCCTCCTCCTATGTAACGGCCGCCATTCTGATTCTTTGTCTGCGGGCGCAATATTATTTTGGTAATGTAGGCAGAGGTGCTGCTGAGGCTATCTGGTGAAGATTGGGGAAATGACATACCTCTACGACAGTAGTAAAACATTTATTACAGCTTACTTATGTCCAGCATCGGATAATGATGCGTATCAGTGACTAAAGCTGGATTAGCGTTTGACAACGTAAATTACTACCCAATCAGATAACGGTCAGTGCTGGTTGCCCAAGGTTGCACTAGACGTAAACATAAACATAGATAACAGTTGATACTCAAAGAGGCTCATTTGCCATGGGTCTATACCTCATGTGATGATGGCTATAATGTGGCAAGTTACTTGGCGACCCTCCTTGCGGGGTGAAAGAAGTGGCGGGGGCGAGGTAGCACGACATGCTACACACGTAGAAAAGTGTGCCCGGATTAATCTCGCGATAGCTTGTAACTATTTCTGACGTAAGTAAAATTTTATTCTATGAGTGTTCCCGTAAATGTCATATTTAGCTTAAAATTTATAGTTTGACAGCATTAAAATTTGGATGTTTACCTTCAGAATATCTACCAATTTGAATTTATTTATGTAAAAGTGTTTTATTTTATAAATCAATTTCCATGTCACTTTCATGTTCACTCTCTGTTTGAACTTGTTCATCGTCGTCGTCATCCTCATCTTCATCATCGTTTTCATTAAATTCAATTATAAATCTAAGACAAAAACCAAAAAACATTATACCTACTTTGAAGTACGAGTATAATGTACTAGAGTACGCCAGTCATATTAGTTCAGTGTACACCTATAATATTTTATGTTTAATTTACATTAAATTATAAATAAACAATAACATACCTGTCCAATACATCGTCAAATACTCTATCAGATTTATAATATTCGTCTTAATTTTTTATGACATGGTCGTCACAATTTCTCCACTTTTCAGGCGAATAATTAGAGAAAAGCAACTCTAAGTCTCTTCATCTCTTTATCTAAGTTAGAGTCAATCGACGTTCTTGCGAGCTCGCCTTTCACGTACCACACACAATAGGATTTAATTCCAGGTGGTATGGGGGTAGGCGAAGCACGATATGACCATTTTCTTTCAAAATTTCATCAATTTTGTAATTTTTCTCTGTGTTTTGCTCATTAATTACTTTCATTAAATCACATAAATTTTGGTTGCTTTCCTAGTTACAAGAACTGACAAATGACGCACTGTCATATGGACTCTTCGTCTTTGTTGTTTACTTTTTCGTATCTGACTGCGCAGTACCAACCTTTAGCCGCGTAGCATGACTGATCCGGTACGCTGTTCTACAAGAAGCCCCTATATTGAGACATTATACGATTTTTTGTTTTTAACGTTATTTTGTTGACGAATTATAGATACCTAATAATAATATAATGATAATATTAAAAAGGCCTCAACACTCATCCTAAGACTAATGGTCTCAGGATCAATAATCTCATGTGGGTCGCACTCAAATTATGACGGACTATATAAGACATGTGGCCGCCTCGGCTGCGCGGCCGAGACTGCCGTAACAATGACATGCAGTGCACGCGTTGCCCTTCACCGCTACCCCTCCCGCTACCCGCTGTCGTCTTGGGTACCTCGTCCCCTCCGCGTCTTTCACCCCGCAAGGAGGGTCGCCAAGCAACTTGCCAATCTATAGTACTGACCGATCATGACGGAGATGATGTAGAGGCCGGCGGTTCTTCCGGAGAGCTTTTCCATGGTCCCTATACCTCCACAGACGTCATAACATGTTGTCCACGAGTACTGACCGATCATGACGGAGATGATGTAGAGCCCGCCGGAGAGGTATCTTCCGGAGGGATTTCTTCCATGGTCCCTATAGCTTCACAGACGTCATGACATGGGGTCCATGAGTATACTGACCGATCATGACGGAGATGATGTAGAGGCCGGCGGAGAGGTTTCTTCCATAGCCTATAGCTTCACAGACGTCGTCACATGTTGTCCATGAGTACTGACCGATCATGACGGAGATGATGTAAAGGCCGGCGGAGAGGTTACTTCCATGGTCCTATACCTCCACAGACGTCATCACATGTTGTCCACGAGTACTGACCGATCATGACGGAGATGATGTAGAGGCCGGCGGTGCGCACGGTGAACTGCACGCGAGCGGTGTTGGCCTGCGCCGGGTCCGCCGCCGAGCCCAGCTCCATCACTGTTGATATCACTAGTAGGAGCGGTGGCAGCTCAGTAGGGTAAGCGCCCGCTTCTCACGCCAGAGATGCGGGTTCGAATCCCGGCGGTGACATGTACCAATGAGTTCTTTGAGTTTAAGTACAATATATACCATCGCTCTTACGGTGAAGGAAAACATCGTGAGGAAACCTGCATATCTAGATTTAGCACATGTAAACCCACCAACCCGCACTGAATCAGCGTGGTGGGAAATGGTCCAAGCTCAGCAAGGCAGTTTAGACCTTGGGAATATGCACAAAGGTTCTATTCGAGAGAGCCAGGTGCAGGTACTAACACCCCCATAGAGAATGGAATAGATATCACTAGTAGCCAGTACTGACCGATCATGACGGAGATGATGTAGAGGCCGGCGGTGCGCACGGTGAACTGCACGCGCGCGGTGTTGGCCTGCGCCGGGTCCGCCGCCGAGCCCAGCTCCATCACCGTCGATATCTGCGGGGGAGAGAGGTGTTTGTGAGGGAGAGGTTTATTTATTTATTTATTTATATTTGGAAAACCAACCAGCAAAATACAAGTTTATGTTACATGGGGGTTATATGACATTTCAAGCGAATAACAGGTTTTCACATTTTTCTAATTTAGGCACTTAATTTTAACTAAGATGAAACAGTGACTTAATGACATTGTAAAACTGAAAATTATACAATTTTATAGTCTGAAGAAAAAAAAAAACAAGCAAAAAGAAGTAAGTTGAAGACTATCCCCCAAATTCATAGTGATTTTAGATACTATAAAGTAAGTTTAAAATTAACGTTGTGATATACGAGATTTAACTTTTTGACTGACGTAAAGAGTCGAAACTAGTCGACACTAGTACGATTCAAGGTACTTAAATTTAAACCTTGTTGTAAATTTACAATAGTGTCTATGAATTTGAGGGTAAAATATGTAAAATCTTACTTATGTAAAACCATATAACAAGCAGTATTATTTAAATTCTTATACATATTATTATGTGCATACTATGTTTATAGATTATATATATATACGCCCAATATAAAATATATAAAAGTAAATATATTCAATATGACAATACCACCGGACTATTCGGACTTATCACCGATTATTTGCACTACATGGGATCTAAAAGAAAGTTTATTATTATGAAAAATGTCAGCATCCTGAAACACGTTATTATAAGTACGAAGTAGACGGGTCATAATTGCATTTTGGCCATAATTAGTGGTGTGAGCCCTGGGAGCAAATATTGCTGTATGTCTAGTACGGTATTGTGGTGTGTTAAATGTTATATCTGCTAGTAGCTCAGGACAGTCCACTCTTCCTCGTAATATGTCAAACAGAAATCCCATATCCAGTAGTAAGCGTCGATCATACAGGGTTAACATTATGAAATCGTGACAATTCCGTGAATAATTACCGGAATTATTGCGTGTTTGGTAAGAGGTTTGCGTACCAAGACGGAGCTGTTTTCTCGTAATGTGGCATTAAATAATTACGACATTATTACTTTAACGGAAACATGGCTTTTGGACAGTATATTTGATCACGAACTATTCGACAGTAGATACTTTATCTGTCGTCGTGACCGTGATTATGTGAAGACAAAGCAAACCCGCGGTGGCGGCGTTCTGATTGCAATTAAAAAGGAACTACTATTCGAACCTTGCCCCCACTGGCACTCAAGCGCGGAAGATATTTGGCTAACCATTAAAATAAAAACTCATAGTCCAAATAAATATATAAAACTACATTTATGCTGCATTTACATCTGTGCAGAGAATGAGGGAAATTCCTTTAAATTGCAAATACATAACTTTACAAATAAATTACAAAATATTATGACTAATAATTCTACAGACCATTTCTTGATAGCAGGGGATTTTAACATGAGTTACATTACGTGGACTAAATCTGACGTAGGTGTGACTCCTTCTTACATAAATAGCGAGCCAGCTACAGATCTTATTGATACGCTATCGCTGTGCAATCTTACTCAGTTTAACTTAATAACAAATAAAGATAATAGAATTCTCGACCTAATTTTATCAAATACCACTTTAGAGGTTACCCAATGTTATGACCCGTTAATTCCGGAGGATCCTTATCACAAAGCACTCATCATTGAATATATTTTAACTGATTCATTGCCTCTTTCCTATTCTAAACAAACAAAATATATTTTTAACAAAGGCGATTATGCTAAAATCAACACAGAAATTGAAAATAAACCATGGAATCTTTTGTTTTCTTCTTTATCAGTTAATGAGGCGGTAACTTTATTTTATGACATAATTTATGAGCTTCGTGATAGGTATATTCCTACTCAGTCTCGTTCCAAATTTAATTATCCCGTGTGGTATAGCACAGCGTTAATCAAAATTCTAAAAGAAAAAAATAAATATTTAAAAAAGTTTAAGACGTACGGAAATTTATCAGATAAATGTTCGTTTGATCTTTTACGATTAAGAGCTAAAAAAGTAGAACGTGACTGTTATGAATCATATTTGACACTAGTCGAAAACTCGCTAATTGATAACCCGAAAGTATTTTGGAATTTCATTAAAAATAAACGTGGTGATTCCGGTTTCCCATCGACAATGACTTACTCTAATACATCATGCGACACTGGTCAAGGAATCGCCAACTTATTCAGTTCTTATTTTAGTTCTACTTTTTCAAGTTCATCGAACTGCACGGTTAACATAAATAACACGGACAATTCAGGAAACTCTGCTGGTGATCTCCACATAATTACTGTTGAAGATGATACTGTAGAGAAGCTTCTTTGTAACCTGGATATCAATAAATCCGCGGGTCCAGATGGGTTACCAGCATCTTTCCTTCGATACTGTGCTAGCTCTTTAAAGGTTCCTATAGGCATTCTTTTTAGAAAATGTTTCTCAGAGGGTAGCGTACCTATTATTTGGAAGTCCGCGTTTATAAGTCCAATTCATAAAAAAGGACCAAAAAAGCTTGTTGAAAATTATCGACCTATTTCTAAGCTCTGTCTTATTGCCAAAATTATGGAAAAAATTGTCTACGATCAGATGTATTCGGCTTTAAAACCAATATTTTCACCGCAACAGCATGGTTTCCTTAAGGGAAGATCAACTGTCTCAAATCTAGCTTTACTGAATGACTGTATTACTGAACGTATGGATAGGGGTGACCAAGTTGACGTAATCTATACCGACTTCAGTAAAGCTTTTGATCGAATTGACCACGCGCTTCTTTTGAATAAACTTCTAAGACTGGGTATAAGGGGTAACCTCTTTAGGTGGTTTTGCTCATATGTCGATAACAGATCGCAAGCTGTTGTACTCAACGGTTTTATGTCTCCTTGGTCTGGCATTCCTTCTGGCGTTCCGCAAGGGTCCCTTTTAGGGCCCTTACTGTTTATAATTTTTGTAAATGACATAGACTCCTGTTTTCAGCATTCTATGTGTCTATTATTTGCTGATGATTTAAAATTATTTCGCACAGTCAATAACATTGAGCAACAAAATCTTTTACAGGAGGACCTTATCAGATTTGACCACTATTGTCATACTAATAAATTAGATCTAAACATTTCAAAATGCTACACAGTATCTTACACTAGAAAAATCCATATTTTCCTATCTAATTACACTCTCAGAGGTTTACACATCCAGAGAAGTAATAACATTCGTGATTTAGGAGTTATACATGACTCGAAATTGGTTTTTGATCAACATATAGATGCTATAACTACAAAAGCTTTAAAATCCCTAGGTTTCATCATGAGAGTCTCTAAATCTTTTCGGTCATTGAAATCTCTGAAGGTTCTCTACTGTGCTTACGTAAGAAGTAGTCTGGAATATGCCTCCCAAATTTGGAACCCTCGGTACAAAGATTACGTCTCTAGATTGGAAAAAATTCAGAAAAAATTCATACGGTTTTTAAGATTTAAATTCCACTTGCCAAAGGAATCATATGAAATGTCTTGCAAACGCCTACACTTACTTCCACTTTATATAAGAAGAGAAGCTGCCGATATTTCGTATTTAATCAATATAATTAATGGTAAGACTGATTGCTCAGATCTAGTCGCAAAGCTTAAATTTTATGTCCCTAGTCGCCTACCCCGTCACCATTCCATAATGCAAATTCCACTTGTAAAAACTAATTATAGACAGAATTCATTTTTTATACGTGCGAGTAATTCACTTAATAAAATTTATAGCGATTCAGAGTTTGATCCATTCAGTAAGAAACATAGTAATGTTAATAGATACCTAACAGTTGCTTTTGTGAACAAAATAATAATTTAAGTCTAAGTCTAAGACAGTCTACCTAATAATCTTATCTAGTTTTAGTTAACTTAGTTGTTTTTATTAAGTAAAGATATTAGTGTTTTAGTATTAGTGTGTGTTACAGCTGGTGTCGTGTAACGCCTACGTATAATAACTAAGGATTGAGTTCTGGAACCGGTCTCAGCGCTGAATAGCGAAGAGATGGGTTCTAGAATTCAATCCTTACCATTGGAACCATATGTGGGAACTTGTAATTGGCTAGTAGCTGTTTACCTGATATGTTCATATTGTGTTGTAGCTGTAAGTTCTCCAAATATTATAAAATAAAATAAAATAAAATAAAATAAAATAAATTTAAGTATTTAATGAATTTCATTTGTAACCTTTCTATTTGATCTTGATAAATGGTATATTGTGGTGACCATATTGGACTAGCAAACTCCAACACACTTCGTACGTAAGCATAATACAGTGCTTTGATGGACTCAGGTTGGGAAAACAATTTTCCTGTGCGTATAACAAATCCAAGGTTTTTATAGGCTTTGCTGGTAATTAAGTCAATGTGATTACGGAATAATAATTTGTTATCCAACAAGACACCCAGATCACGCACCATGGCCACTCTCTCAATCATAACGCCATTAAAATTATAATTAAATAAAAGAGGGGTTTTTTTTCGTGTAAAAGTTATAGTTTGGCATTTTTTAACGTTTACTTTAATTTTGTTACGAGTATAATATTCAAACAGTTTATTAAGTTCTGACTGCAGGGCGATACAATCTTCTTGGGTCTTAATTCTTAGGTAAACTTTTTTGTCATCAGGTTGGTTGGTGAATAGCTCCGATGGAAGAATGTGGGGTATTCGGGATGAAAAGTGGTGTCGTCAAAATCTCTTTGATTCCTTCCTTCCATCCTTCTTCTTCTTAGCGTGTAGACTACAAACTAAAACAGTCATAATTGGATTAATTGGGCAACAGATACTGCACTGCCGGTAGCGGTGGGGTGACGTACTGCTTCGACACATATACATATACACACATGTATTCCTCTCGAAACTTCCTCAAAGACTAAAGACAAAGGTCTTAAATCAATGCGTCTACTGACTGGTATGGAAAGAGCCATGCTCGTGGTTTCTCTTAGGACCTGTGATCAAAGCCGGTTTAAATACTTCCAGGTCACCCAAGGCTAGTCATATCCAGGCTCTAGGATTTCGTGGTTTCTTTTAGGACCTGTGATCAAAGCCGGTTTAAATACTTCCAGGTCACAACCAAGCCATATCCAAGCTCTAGGATCCAGTCCAGGGATACTCTCATCTGTTCCCTTACCTTCCTAGTCCCGTGCGCGATGTTGACGGCGAGCTGGTCGGTGTCGCACACGGGGTAGGGCTGCCCGTTGCGCTGGAAGCAGTGCACCGTGAAGCACATGCAGTCGCCCACCTCCCGCGGCTCCGACCAGCCCCACTCCACCTGCGACAGGGAGAGGTTATGTAGGAGTGTGTGACGCTAAATAGGAAGACGGTCTAGAAACTTCCAACAAATTGGAAGTACTAACAGGCGTGACGTGAAGAAGATGGGACAGGAAAAATTTATTTTTTCGGTTCATCGGCTCATGTTTAACTATTCAAGCTTGGGGTGCAATTTGCCTGAAATTAGAGCACGAGGGGGGAGGGGGGGGGCTGTACTGACTCACCTTGCAGCTGGGCGGGTGCAGGTACTTGCCGGTCACGTACTGCAGCAGCGAGTGCTTGGCCTCGGGCGCCAGCGCGGGCTGCGTCACCGCCGCCAGCGTCACCAGCCCCGCCACCGACACCGACACCACCAGCATGCCGCCTGCGGGGGGAGGGGGGGCTGTACTGACTCACCTTGCAGCTGGGCGGGTGCAGGTACTTGCCGGTCACGTACTGCAGCAGCGAGTGCTTGGCCTCGGGCGCCAGCGCGGGCTGCGTCACCGCCGCCAGCGTCACCAGCCCCGCCACCGACACCGACACCACCAGCATGCCGCCTGCGGGGGCAGGGGGGGAAGGGGTTAGTTGAGGAATTACTATAATATGTAATAGTTACATAACTAGTTTGGGGTCGGATGGCCATGTGTGAGATATCCCCCCCCAAATTATTATTATTATATTATTATGTGGGGATATCTCTCACATGGCCATCCAAACGCAAACTAAGCAGAGCCTGTAATATGGGTATCAGAAAGCTGATGTCGTACGAAAATCATATGAATCAAACGAAACAGAGATATCATTTCTTACATTTTTCTACGGATCGGCACGATACCGACAGTTAAATATTGTATAACCATAATATTATAGTAGCGTCTCCCGAATACCCTATTCTCTACGGAACCCATTTTGTTCGTCGCTTGGACCAATTAGACTAATTAAATTTTGGTTTTGAATTACTTGTAGAAGGCCAGGGAAGGTCAAGGTGAGTTTAATTTAACCTCAATTACATGTTTTTCAATAGTACAAGGCAATTTATGCTGTTTTCCTTTATAACGCCACTATTCCAAGCTACTGTAGCAAAGTAAACAAATATCCTCTAAACAAATATTTTCTTTCAGCTTTTTTGCTACTTGATTATTTCAACTTGGCAACTCAGTCAATGACCCAGCGATGGGGTAACCATTCGCTATTGATACTAAAATGACCGGACACTTGCCGATACATCTGTTAATCAGACTATTATTGATGTATGAATAGGTATGTGAATTTGCATTGTGCATATTGTCCAGAAGAAACGTAACAGGCATATGTTATAGATCCAAACTTAAAAAAGGCATCGTCAGCGTCGTCGACGGAATTACAGCCAGTGAGGCCCAAATCCGATATCCTGTTGTAACTTTCAACTCTGTTGTGTGTAGAGTTTAATAATGTATCTTGATTGCTATCATAATAAACCGCCTATATTTTTAATACGCTGCTATTTTTTCACATTGTCACCCTACCGGGGTGGCCAACCTCCGTGTCGAGTACTCTGATCAGAGTAACTAAATACATACTCTCTGAAGCTCCGCTAATATATCTAATTTCAGACTTGTCTCTCGCTATACTGTGAGCTTTTTTTGTGACGAGTTGATGTAATGGCAGATAGATTACTCTCATTTACAGGGTCTTTAAAGAGGTTGAGTATTGCCTTATTAGATGGGTTGCTGTTGCTAGCCTCTTTTCGATCTTACTAGTCCGATTAGTTTAGATTAGAATGAATTCGTAGGTACACAATTAATATACGTAATTACGTTTTCAGTGCCCTTCGCTATTTAACATTAGCTATAGTATATAGAAGTTATTTATACCAATACAGAACAATGAGACCGAAGATTGATGTCGCCGAGACCGACTAGCGGACAATTTAATGAGTTTCCATTAATCTGAGAAGGGGTGAGCTTAAGTCTCACAGTAATCTTGGCTCACTTAACAAGGAGTTACCCGCATTCCCTGAGGTGCGGCGGCTGAATTATACCAACAAGATACTTCGCTATTGAGGCAAATTGTATTAGACAGGATCTATTTAGCTCGACTGGTTTACTGGCACCACCCGAGGTGCTCTCATTCCATAAATAAATGGATAATTCCTTTAGGACATAAGCGAGTTCGGAATAGGAATTTCATTTATAAAATAAAATAACCTACGTCTTTTCTCAAATATTAATCATAAAGCAAAATTGGTTGCGTAGGTGGTGCCTTGATAAAATTTCGGATAAAACGTTTGGCCTTTAAGATTTACTCTCGAATATTAATTCCATTATCTAACAAAGGTTTATTGAAGTATGTCTGAAATATGTTCATATTTATGATTTATAAAAGGTTAAAGTTTCTCTCTGCAACTCGGGTAAGTTTGGTGGTAGGTGATGGCCTCCACACTACTACCTGCACAGGCACCCATGGCCTCCGTTGTGTCCCAACAAAAACATCTGCGACAGACGTCCGCTCAACCTTACTCACCCCAAGTCCACGCATCCTGATGCCGACTATTCTTCACGACCGCGCTCCACAGGTCCGCCTTGAGCGTCTGCAGCTCCTCCTTGCCCGTGGGCAGCGAGCGGCGCGCGGCGCTCCACGGCGCGAAGTCTTTGGCGTCCAGCGCGTGGCGCGCCGTCTTGTCCTCCAGCCAGTACACGTCTTCGAGCGAGGACACGTCCAGGCTGAGCAGTCTGCGGGGAGAGGGAGGGGTTAGAGGGATAGGCGAATATAACAGAAGTAGCTTTTCCCACAATCTTAAGTCGCTCCACTCACTGCACGAGAGACGAGGCGGCATCGCGGCGGCAACAAAGAGGCGAGACTTCGCTATATTTTCTATATGCGAGCCCAGTTCGACGCTTACGACAGATAGTCGATTAGATAGTCGAGACCGCCTCGACTCTAGCAGTGGGCGCCTAAGGCCTAAAGGGTTTTAAGTGGGAATTCCGGTATAAAAAGTAGCCCACGTGTTAGTCACTTTCATACATGCAACACATCTGTGTTTGAAAAAATAGGTGCTCTGGGGATTGAACCTGGGATCCTCAGCACAACTTTCGGCAGCTACTATGTATATAATGGCCAAGTTGACAAAATTGTATTTTTTGGAAGAAAGTGGTAAAAAAACATATTTTGCTATCCATTGCTTTGTTATGTATATGTCGCAGGCATCTGGTTTAATCTCCTGTTTGATTGAACCGCTAGCCCGTTCATTGGATGAAAATTACAACTATGTAAGTAGTTTGAAATAAGAATTATTTGTACCGCCACCAACATTCCCTGTGTATAAGAAATTGTTAGCTAATTATAGGCTTGTTCGTTCTGTAACTGGTGCCTTCAGAACTGCTCACGCAAAATTAGAGTACATAAAGTGAACACAACTACATAAGCATACCTAGACATAATTTAAATTTTATTTTATTTATGACTGCAACGTCTATGACTATAGTTAGTTAAATAAACGACACAAATCATTTCATATGCATGTAGAAAATGTTCCTATATTTCATTTTCTTTAACGTAAAAGTTGTCAGAACAAAGGAAGCCCAAATCAAAACCATGCAATATCTGCAGCAGTTAATGGAGCCATATAACGTTGCATACCTCGTATTTCCGTTTACATACTACCACATACTGGAGTAGTCTACATAGTGTAGTGTAGGCACCGCCGGCATAGTGACAGTTTCCAGATCAGTTTGCGGTTCAGAGTTAATAATAAAATAAATATGTGGGGACATCTCACACACGGCCATCCGACCCCAAGCTAGGCAGAACCTGTGTTATGGGTGTCGGACAGCTGATATATCTACACAAATACATAGATAGATAGATACTAAATATAAATATAGTTTACGACCGCCGCGGCTTTTCATATGCGGTGCTGTTCCGGCGAAACCCTCTTATCAAAGCTTTGTGTTTACACAAAGAAAAAAAAGCTTCCTTTGTTCGCGGAAAGCCGCTTAAATGTTTGCGCGCGGTCGCTCCCGCTTCATGGATAGTGCTGGGCGAAAAATAAGCTTGATAAGATTGTTGTATAAGCTATTAATAGGCTTCCCAATTTTAATTCGAGTGTACAGTCTGAAGGCGCGTTCACACTGCTTTAATGTAAAGGAATTCCCATTCAAAGTTCGTGTGCCCACGGCGTTAACACTATGGGAATTCTTTCATTGTGTTAGGTTGTTTGCCCTAGGCTGTAATGTTGTACCTAGTTTTTTGTAAATGATTGCAAAGGTATTGCAGGTAACCTACATGAAAAAGTTTCTTTCTGTTTATGCAGTTTATGTATGTAGTTCGTACAATATTCAAAATATAGCCATCCATTACAGCACCGCACATAAAGTGCACCAATAACAATAACACCAGGACATAAAGTGAACGAATGAGTTTTATTCACAGCCAGGTGTGGGCCACCGCCGGCCGCGCCGCGGGCTGTCGGTGTTGACCCAGTTAGTGGTCGCACATGCACAGCTAAGTGCAGCGAGAGTCACCACGGTTTAAGCTTATGACGGGACATGGAGAGTAACAGATCGGTCCAACTTTAGACGCTTTGATATTTAACATCAACAAATATATTTATAATAATTTTAGAACACGATTTTAGAAGAACACGAACAAACCAATGATCAAGGCAAAATAAGTATTTAAAGATTGTTTCTAAATCCATAACCGTTGCCTTATTTTTCAGGTGATTATGAAAGGCATGAGTAAAACTTACACAAACACTTTACACAAATAATTAAGTATATTTACAAAATATTTCCCCGCTAATAGTCACTCTAGTTTCGAATCAAAGCATACACACACACACACATGCACACACAGATGTGTGTTTGTAAACAAGCTCGCGGGAATATCGCCGACGAGAAATGTTCTGAAATATGAATAGCAAATACTCACAGTTGGGCTTTTATAGCGAGAAGGGTCGACGCCCCGTTACACCGATACACTTAGGTCTCATGCTCGACTGAATACTAGGCTGTATTTTATTCATGTAACTACCCAAGCCAAAACAAGTATAAATACAAGTATAAAAATAGGAGAGATACTTGTTTCGGCTTGGGTAGTTAGAACTATCTAGTATATTAAGGTGCCTAAGTGCCAGTTTTTTGATCCGTGGTCAACTTTAACCATTAGTTAAAGGACGTGTCAAGCATGACAGTTTTTTGATCCCTAGTTAACTCAATCATTGGTCAAAAATGGCGACCATTAGTTAAAAACCACCCAAATTTGTATGCAGCTGTCATGCTTGACAAGTGACTTGACTAATGGTTAAAGTTGACCACGGATCAAAAAACTGGCCCTAAGTCAAGAGAGTTGTGATATACAGAATGTTGCAATAGTGGTATAGAAAGCTGAAATAGGGTGACTCCGCGGGTTCATTTGAACAACTTTCAAAATAAAGCACCAGGTGACTTTTTATCACAGAATACCAACGAGAAAACCATTAATTTTAATACAGTAACATTTAATTGTATATCTATACTTCGTGTTAAAGGTGTTTCTTGTACTGTTATATGTTATAATACATTTTATTACTTAATTATCAACGGACACGATACATTATCTAAAAATACAATATCAAAGATATATAAACCACGAGATAAATACACGCTTTAAGTCCGCCGCCCTATAAGCTGAGGTTAAATATCTTACGTAACATTGCTAGCGGTAGTGATTTATGTGCAGCGCCTAATGGCCGCTCGCAGGATACGCTAAATTGCCGCTTTTATGCTAAACGCGTGGTCACAGCCGTGAATCAAACCCGCGCCCGTAACATGACGAGGGTGTGGGCGGGACGATTATTCTGAGCTTCAGATGCCGTGTGGTGAGCGAGCGGATCGTCAGTGCCGCTTCAAGGGTTCGTTATCTACGTAGTTAATGTGACTTTATCGCGATTCGGCATAACTATGGCGCTGTGATTGAAGGAACGCGCATTAAACAAGAGAGTTTATCCTCTGACTGGTCAGCGTTCCGGCACATCCACCGTTCTGAAGGTGATAACGTTTTAGTTCTACATACATAAATGTATTAGCAGGAAAGCATTGCCCCAATAATGTAATCAATAATATATTCTATTTTATTATTGATCATATAGAATCACGACCACAACAGAAATATTTTTACCGCCAGAATACGCTGACAGTTTGTTAACAAATATGAGGAAAATACTGCGAACGGATAGCAAATACTTTTTGTAAGTGAGATGCCATTAATGTGTGTGTTTGAAGGTACTGTGTTGTGCACATTGGTAGTGTGAGTAAGGTGTGTGTATGGATGTGTGTGTGTGTATGTGTAAGCCACAATATTAAACACAGGTAAAACGGCGTCAATGTTGACCTATTTTTTATCTATAGCTTTAAAAAATATTTAAACAATTAAGAAAAAAATAACGATGATGATTAACGATTTTATTTATTGTTCATTTGTACACACACATAAAATAAATTTAACTACTTAACTTATACTAAACTATCTATATATTTTACAAATAAAAAAGATAATAATATAAAATACTTATAATAACATCCTGAAAATATTTGTACCCCTGGTGGGACCCGAACCCACAATCCCCGATCCCCACGATGATGATGTTTTTACAATGAAATAACCTTCCGGGAAACTTTTTTCATGAAGTCGAATTGCATAAAAATCTATTTAAAAAATCTGGACGGCTATCAACGATCTTAAAATTCTTAATGTACTACGACACTTCGTAGCCGGCAAATTGCTACGAGCGACGCTACGAGCTACGACCGTAGCCGAAGCAAATAACTTATTCCTATCGGCCTAATAAAACGCGACCACGCGTTCACTGCATTCGAGAGTTGAGTGCCTCTGCTGGCTTGTTATAAAGATGTGACCAGAATTATCCTAACTAATATTATAAATGCGAAAGTAACTGTGTCTGTCTGTCTGTTACTCTTTCACGCGAAAACTACTAAACGGATTTGAATGAAATTTGGTATACATATAGCCTAGAGCCTAGAGTCTAGACCCTGAGAAAGAACATAGGCTACTTTTTATCCCGGAATTCCCACAGGATTTTTTTTAAGGCGAAGCGAAGCTCGCCGGAACAGCTACTTTTAGATAAATATTCTAGTTTACGACGCGCTATGTGGTTTTCAATAACTTTGTTCTTTACAAATTGTTGAGAATGAATTAGTTATTTATTCAAAGTCAATTAAGTACTGCTGTCCGTTTAAATTATTTTATTCATTTTAGAAAGCCATAGACAATAACTCGCTTTGCATTACCATGAAAATAACCAGGAATTTGCAATGATTTCAAAAGGAAGGATAGGCCCTTCAGTACATTTTACTCAAACCTTCTTCATACAAGCAAAATAACTGTTATCTGTCATAATTTGTTTGAACTATGTCAGTGCCTAGCAACTATCTTGACGACGTAACCTTGTACGTGCTTTAATAATTTACCATCCCGGACATTGTTTTATTATTTGCAGGCGCCATATCAATAATTTAAGACAAATCCAACTACTAAAATTAAAACTGTTTTGGGCTGTGGACCTGTAGAGCGTCCCGTACAAATGGACTAAAAATCACGCTCCAAAACGTAAGTGTGTGCAACAAGAAAATGTTCTCGGAGGATAGTCAACAAAAAATGACGTCCGCACAAGGTTACAGCGCGCGGCCATTGTAGACTTTGGTAGTAAAATAATTATCACTTTATAATGTGTTTATTACTTAATTTAATGGTAATTACCGATGATACGATATTCGATGTTTCTTTTTGACCTTCGTATAATGGTGTTTGCAGCCTTTCACAACACAACTACATATTTATCACAAGATTCACAAGACCATCTCTCGGCCACAGACAACTGTCGACTGAGGAGCGTTGGCCCTAAAATTACGATTTTAGGGCCAACGGGCGGGTTCCATTTTTTTGAGTGGGAGGCCCTGTCCTTACGCTAGTAATATATATGTCAATGGGAATTTGTGAATCATTTAATTGAATTCTTATTTTCTAGAAATAAATTGGGGATTGGTCAAACTACCTACCTACAAGTACATACATACATAAATAATGAAATAAAACTACATCAGGTGGGCAACTCTATCTGCCTACACGGGTTATGTATATTATACCAGGAATATTCTAAGCGATAAGGCGTATGCTATAAGCGTGCTACGCGGCTATGCGAATGCTACGAGCATGCTACTTGGCTACGCGCATTCTACGAGTGCTTACGTACTGGCTACGGTGCTACGACAATGCTACGCAGGTGCTACGAGGCTACGGATGTGCTACGTGTATGCTACGAGGCTAGTTGTATGCTATCTTTTCTTCACTGTAAGAAAATTTATTATATTTAAGATTCAATATATATTATACTAGCGCGGGATAAAACTTGAACACGCTCAGGACACAGTAATGCCTTAACCGCTGAGCTTCTTTCCTTCGAGCCCAAGCGCATAATTATCTTGATGAACCCACGGTTATTCCACGTGCATATATCTCAGTGAACACTACTGAGGCCGCTAGTGCCGGCACTTACGACACAAGCTTCCGGCAGCGGCTGAATAATTCCCCACTTACCATTTATTTATGTTCCGACCATAGACTTAGTATATACCGGCGTATACTAAGTCTATGGTTCCGACAAATACTCGCCTCGCCGCTATCCGCCTACATCACCGACAGGTTACTTACTGCCTCAACTTACGCTTAGATATGGTTATTTTAAAAGTAATTTATGATACGGATAACAGTTTTTTACGTCAACGGAAAGTTAAGTTGTTGTAACCAAAGTGCATCTTTATTTTACTTCAAAACTTAAACTTGATAGTGATAAACGAAAATCGGAGATGGCGTTAACGTGTACTAAAAATATCATTCAAATACATACACGTCATGTACTATACACACCCTAAAACAAACATCAAGAGTTGCCTCCTCCACATTCTGTTTAATTATGTACACATCCAAGAAACACGTTTCATTTCCCTGAACCCTTATTCCATTAGTGTTAGAGCCTATTGGTAGATATGCCAAGTCTCTAATTTACTCGTATTTCCTCAATGGAAAACCGTGTGTAGTGAAACGGAGGGACGTTCTAATATTCATTACATTACTTTAGTGAAGAGCTGCTGTTTCGTTTGATCATCTCAACATACAGTTGATATATTTATGGGAGACTATTTATTTCCAGGAATTAGATGAAACTTAATTAGAATACATAGTTAGTTGACTGTGGGAGCTAATACAACAAATAAGTAAGTTATGACAAAAGCTACACGAGGAGACCCAAAATTGTGAACTAAAATAACATCAATTCTGGGAACAAGATCCATATCCATAGACAAAAGTAAACAGAAATCTTAACCAATCACATTACTTTTCTTACATTTTGATGAAAGGAACAAGTAGGCCGACTAGCAAACAATAAAGAGGAAAAATAACAAAATGATGAAAAGAATACATTATCTGAAATTGAATTTGGAATGTTCAAATTTCGAAATTGGAAGCGGTGTACACGAGCGAGCATTAGCGAAATGTAATAACCTCGGAACAATGACCCTGGGAGAAGTAACTGACGAGCTTCACGTCAATTAATATTTCATGGATTTGATACTATTCAGCCAGCACGACCGTCCACAGCTTGAAATGAGCTGATGGACGCTCCAATATAAGTGATTTATCCTCACGGTCTCATGGTCATGTACCCAATGGCTTACAATTCCCGTGTTCTTAACTAATTCGATATTTTAAATTCTCAATAATAGGTCGTCATATTATCATCAGTTCAACAGGCAGATTGACTCCTCACACGTATAACAGTCCTATTTTTCAATCGAGGTAAAAATCCTGACACGCCATCACCCACAGTGCCACCCCGGGCGGTGCAGTAACCCAATAGCGGGCGCGCGAGGTAACCGCATTAGGCCGCCTGCCGCCAATCTGCGGCCGGACCAGGCAGCTGCTAATCACAGTGACATACATTGTATGAATTTAACAGCTTGAGCGCAGGATTCGTTTTGAGTCGTAATAAATAAGCTATACTGGGGCCCTATCGCGAAGTTAAAATGTAATAACATTCAGGAAGTAATTAGTGTCAAATTACAATCCGAAAATCATTGTTGTTTGTGCAAAGCAAGGTTCGCGATAGGGATCCTGGATCACAAAAATACAAAATAGCGATTCTGAAGGCCAACTTTAATTATCTCTGGTAGCAATTGTGAAGTTTTAAAAGCGAAATCGGTGATAGGTAACGCTGGAAAGTCAGAGTAAGGACTCCAATGCTGGCTAGTGACTATTACATTAGGGAAATTCAGTTATCGGTTATTACTTATTACGCGAAGCGATGGGCGAATGGAAATATGTTATGCAAAATTGTTGGAAATTGGGTTACACTATACAAGTACACAGGTACCCTCGAAGCACCTACGAGTATGCCAAAAACCTATAAACCAGTACGATAATTCCTGATTTTATAAAAATGTCAGACAAAATTAGAACTTTCGTATTATAACTTATACTATACTACTAACGCAAAGTCCACGTAGGTACATAATTATAGTTAGTCAGTCTAACAGTATCACGTAGTCGTAGTTTTACTATTTATTTGTACATTTTGTATAACACATTTTTTATGATTGTAAAGCTCAAAAGCTCATTTCATTTTACTGGATAGAATATTATCAGGTCTATCTTTACGGATTGCTGGTTTTATAAAAATGCAAATTTTATGCTAGTGTGTGAATTTTAATAAAATGCTAACACATACACACTTGACTCTTATAAGCTCTACGGTAAAGGTCGTAGGTAGGAACATAATATACACATGTAGAGATTTTAAAAAGTTTGTCTGGTAGAGATTACTGTAAGCAATAAGGCCGCCTCTTTGTACCTTCTGTTTTATTTTGTAATTTTCGTTCTTAGTGCAAATAAAACCTAAAACCTAATAAAGTGTATTTGTATTATGTTAATAATAATATTCGCCGTCATACTAATATGTATATATTCGGCATAATGATGGTGATTTCATTAGCGGGCTCTTGTCTGCGGTGGGTCGGCGAGGATGAGTGAATGCGACAACGACAAAATAATTTATATTCGTTTTAGTGGAGTAACTGCTTTTGTTTTTGTACCTATATCTTCAAAACTTAAGTACCATTATCTGGTAGTTTCATGGCATGGCCATGTCTCGTAAATAATATAATGAAATAAAATCAGTATTTTAATAAATAATAAACTAAATGACACAAGGTGGTGATATAGAAGGTCTCGGTTTTGCAGCTATTTCTTACAGTCATGTAATTTTTCAGGTAAATTTTATTAAAATTCTCGGAGTTCATAATTAAATCTGCAATGTTGCAGGCACTATGCGGGTTAAATTAAAGCTGGCAGAGATGCGACCGACGCCGGCATCCCTTCATGAAATAGAGATGGTCACCGAATCACAACATTATCTCCAGGGAATAAGGCTGAGGTGGAAAACGGGTTTTCTCCGTTATATTGCATAACAGAGATTCAGGTAGGTATAGTTTTATTGTTAAATGATTGTGTTACCGTATACTTAAGGGCCCGTACAGGGTGACGTGCCGCGCCAATTTTGGGTTTTCAATGCTCTTCACACAGCACACGCAGTGACACGCACACATGTAAGTTTGCACAGTGGGTCGATAAACTTTTACTCGCCAACTTTATTGACAATTATGTTCAAGTACATTTTGGGTGATTTTAGAGTAAGTAAGTATAATTCTTACTTACACTGGTAGGCACCAGGAAAGAGTAGAAATTAATAGGGGTGCCACTTTACTCTATACTCGGAACCCGATTAGCTTTCTCAAACAAATGTGGTATTTACTTGTAGAAAGGTAACTACAAGTATTAAGGGCCCGTACAGGGTGACGTGCCGCGCCAATTTTGGGTTTTCAATGCTCTTCTCACAGCACACGCAGTGACACGCACACATGTAAGTTTGCACAGTGGGTCGATAAACTTTTACTCGCCAACTTTATTGACAATTATGTTCAAGTACATTTTGGGTGATTTTAGGGTAAGTAAGTATAATTCTTACTTACACTGGTAGGCACCAGGAAAGAGTAGAAATTAATAGGGGTGCCACTTTACTCCATACTCGGAACCCGATTAGCTTTCTCAAACAAATGTGGTATTTACTTGTAGAAAGGTAACTACAAGTATTAAAGTGTAGATAATAAGTTTCGGGCATCCTCCAGCCAACTGAACCCCGACGACAAAGCAAAGTAAATACATAGTGTCGCAAAAGGGCTATACTAAGCCAAAAGGGGATGACTCAAGGGGTCATTCTGAACAACTTTTGTTCTACGAGATTTGCAAATTCGCGAAAAAAAATATTAGTTTTCCATGGTAAAAAGTCACATGTCCAACAAAGTTAATTTCCAAAACTCGTAGAGCAAAAGTTCAGAATGACCCCTTGTCTTACTCCTTTTTACCGGACTGCCGAAAGAGGAGGGTAATGTTTTTTGATTGTATGTATGTATGTTTGTCTGTTTCTTTGTTCTCTCCTGTAGCCTAAACGGCTTGATAGATTTTGATGTATGAGGTATTGTTAGAAGCGTATTGATGGCGCGATGGTTATAGGCTATGTGACGTTCTATTAAAATGTACATAGCGCCCTCTAGAGGACATAACGTGATGATCGAAAAAATAATAATTCAACTTTGCCGTGTAAGGTATCAAATGAAAGGGCTTGATTTTCACATTATAAAAATATGCATATTGAAGGTATTTAAATAACAACATCAAAATTATTGAAATAAAAAATGATCATGAACTACTGACGTAAAATTTCATAAAATAAAAACAACTAAAAAGTTACAAATAAAAAAATACAATTATAAACAAACGAAAAACCCGACTGTACGCTAAAAACATGAAAACAAGTCCCAATGTTAATGGAAAGTATCGCAGGCGGGGACCAACTTGACCGCCACTCAAGGCCGTTTTCTAAGTAACATTCAGCTAAATGGTGAACCCTCTGCTGGTCCCCGCCTACGATACTTTCCATTAACATTGGGACTTGTTTTCATATTTTTAGCGTGCAGTCGGGTTTTTTGTTTGTTTATAATTTGTTTAGTACTATATACCGCTTTTTCAATACCTGTAAGTAAGTAATATTTTTTGGTAGCAGCATAATATTTTTAATTAATTTTAGGGTTTCTAACGTCAAAAGAAAAAAAGCAACCGTTATAGGATCTCTTTGTTGTCCGTCTGTCACCGCCCTTTTTCTCAGAAACGGGTAAAGATATCAAGCTGATATTTCACATAGATGGGGAGTAGAGATGCCACGAATATTCGGCAACTATTCGGTATTCGGCCTATTCGGCCAGTTTTTTCAGTATTCGGTATTCGGCCGAATAGTGCGTACTATTCGGGCCGAATACCGAATAGTAAATCATGTAAAAAATGACTTGTTATTTTAATCAAAATTGTGTTTATTTCCAAATCACAACATTTTAGTACTTAAGATTAATCAGTAGTAAGTTGTGCTGGATAAAAACGAGCATTTCAGCATTTTTGGTAGCGCACGATTGCGCTTTTCATTGTAACCATCCTCAGAAAATAACCTCTCACTATAAACGCTACTTCCAGGTGAAGAAAGATAAGTTTTTGCAAATTTCATAAGGTTCGGGGATTGTTTTTTGTTTGCTGACCACCACTTGTAAGGATCGGCCATCCGATCTAGGCGAATTATTATCAAATAAAAATTCAACTCGTTTGCCACAGCATTCTGCCTCCTAATAATTAGCATTTCTCATATAATCTGTAGTGACTTCTACAAAGCAGTTCCAGGAACAAAAAAAACAGGTTGTAGCGCCGAATATTCGGCGGCCGAATATTCGGCGCTTCAGCCGGCAGCGTCGCCGAATATTCGGTATTCGGTATTCGGCCAATTCACTATTCGTGGCAACACTAATGGGGAGTAACCAAAAAAAAATATTATGGTACTCCCTGTCCCACACAAGTAAATTGGGGCTTATATTTTTTCCAGTTATTTTGATGTGTATCCTTTTTTTTCTTTGTTGTTTTGTATAAGTATGTGTTTGTTTTCTTTAAATCTGTATTTTTTTTGTTGTTGCTGTCTATGTGTCGAATAAATGTATCTTTATCTTCAAGTCACGCTATCTATCGTTTGTTTTTTTTGTGGCTACTGTCTATAGAAGAAATTCCGTCATTGACAATTTTACGTTACGAATTTATTTTTATTTATTTTATTTTTATTTTTACATTTTCGTGGAGAACCAACAGCATTTTGTTAATAAATAATTATTACTTATGAACACATAACAACTTGATGCCATTAACAGAATGAACTTAGTAAACCCAGTAAACCTAACACATCCAGAGGAAAAATAAAATCTCTTTCTCTCTCTCTGAAAAACATACCCAAACTGCCCAAACTCGATGCTTTTAGCTATTAACATCTATGAAATAAAATTGAGCCACCACCGTGTTACAGCCCTCATCAGATCCTCACGAGGCCATACCTCAACCAGCACCAAGAGACTGTATTTTTGATCCCTAACCTAATGTTCGTGGGTATTGTCATCACTTAGATCCATTCGCTATATTCCTGCTCCTCATCAGACCTTTACGAGACTGTAATGTCACGAGAATATTGCACACTATCTAATTTAATTTAATGTATTGAATATACTGGAAGAATTATGCTTCCTCAATTTCAAATCAAATTATGTTGGTGTCATAAAAGTTGAAAAAGTGCAATGACAACCAATGTGCAGTGATTTTGTATCTGTACACGATAAGATCGCTAGCTGTCAGTGCTGCCTAAACCGACGTGACCCTTCTTTGGAGGCCAGCGGCCAACTGAGTCAAACGTCACTTGTGTTTATGATTTTATAACACAGAAAGCCGCCATAGATATTTGTATGAAGATTTGAGGGAAAAAAATTGCTCAAGTTTGGGATTAATTTACACAAAATAAGTGTATGTTTATTAAAAAACAAGGTATTTAGCGCCTAGTCCAAGCCTTTAACTTTATAATTTGATAAGAATCATATGAAAATTCTTGATGATTACGACACAGTTGTTACAATACGGGAGTGGTTTTTCGTCATATTCTGAATTTAATTTACAGTTATCCATAAGCATTTACTTAAATTCGAATGATTCAGCACCTAGCTAGACTCTTCGACTACCGGTGTGATTTTTTTCAAGGCTGTAGAGCATCATTTACTACATAATTCTATGACAATGCCAACCCTCGATTACCTATTGCTGACCCTTAAAGTGTAGATAATAAGTTTCGGGCATCCTCCAGCCAACTGAACCCCGACGACAAAGCAAAGTAAATACATAGTGTCGCAAAAGGGCTATACTATGCCAAAAGGGGATGACTCAATCAGTCATTCTGGACAACTTTTGTTCTACGAGATTTGCAAATTCGCGAAAAAAAATATTCGTTTTCCATGGTAAAAAGACACAGTCATGTCCAACAAAGTTTCTATTTTGATGTATGAGGTATTGTTAGAAGCGTATTGATGGCGCGATGGTTATAGGCTATGTGACGTTCCATTAAAATGTACATAGCGCCCTCTAGAGGACATAACGTGATGATCGAAAAAGAAAAAATTCAACTTTGCCGTGTAAGGTATCAAATGAAAGGGCTTGATTTTCACATTACAAAAATATGCATATTGAAGGTATTTAAATAACAACACCAAAATTATTGAAATAAAAAATGATCATGAACTACTGACGTAAAATTTCATAAAATAAAAACAACTAAAAAGTTACAAATAAAAAAAAACAATTATAAACAAACGAAAAACCCGACTGTACGCTAAAAACATGAAAACAAGTCCCAATGTTAATGGAAAGTATCGCAGGCGGGGAACAACTTGACCGCCACTCAAGGCCGTTTTCTAAGTAACATTCAGCTAAATGGTGAACCCTCTGCTGGTCCCCGCCTACGATACTTTCCATTAACATTGGGACTTGTCAAGAAAACTCAACAGGGGTTTCCATACTAAAGTGAACAGGACTGAAAACCATCACACTTTTTACCTTTAAATTGCGCTAATTTTGTTAGTTTTTCTGTTGAATTTTGTCCACCTTTTACGATTGTTTTGGCCATATCTTGGTGATACCTAAATCGATTTGATATTGAAATATCTCATTTGAAAGCTTATAAGTTGACAATGTTTTTAAGCTGAAGTGCACAAAAAATTGTTGTATGAAATTCTTTTTTAATTTAACTTATTTCTTTTTAGGTTTTGAATATTTTAAAAAAATGTTTATCTATTTTGAGGTATTGTGTCTAATTTAAGTCAAATAATGCACATTTCATTATTTTAATAAGTTTATTAAGATGTTACTAATTCAAAACAAACAAAAAAAGTATTGAAATATGGCTAGTTTTTTTATTTTCGGTTTTAAACATGAAATTTTGGCAAAAATTCAAAAAATCTTTAAATATTAAATATCTTAGAAATGGTTAAGTTTCGGATAATGCATTATAGGGTATAATCGACTGGAAATGCCTTCCTCTATCACCTCCTGAAAGGATCAGGTCTACTTACCAATAACCCTGTATACCGCTTTTTCAATACCTTTAAGTACATTTTTTGGTAGCAGCATAATATTTTTACTTAATTTTAGGGTTTCGAACGTCAAAAGAAAAAAAGCAACCGTTATAGGATCTCTTTGTTGTCCGTCTGTCTGACTGACTGTCTGTCACCGCCCTTTTTCTCAGAAACGGGTAAAGATATCAAGCTGATATTTCGCATAGATGGGGAGTACCCCAAAAAAAATATTATGGTACTCCCTGTCCCACACAAGTAAATTGGGGCTTATATTTTTTCCAGTTATTTTGATGTGTATCCTTTTTTTTCTTTGTTGTTTTGTATAAGTATGTGTTTCTTTTCTTTAAATCTGTATTTTTTTTGTTGTTGCTGTCTATGTGTCGAATAAATGTATCTTTATCTTCAAATCACGCCATCTATCGTTTGTTTTTTTTGTGGCTACTGTCTATAGAAGAAATTCCGTCATTGACAATTTTACGTTACGAATTTATTTTTATTTATTTTATTTTTATTTTTACATTTTCGTGGAGAACCAACAGCATTTTGTTAATAAATAATTATTACTTATGAACACATAACAACTTGATGCCATTAACAGAATGAACTTAGTAAACCCAGTAAACCTAACACATCCAGAGGAAAAATAAAATCTCTTTCTCTCTCTCTGAAAAACATACTTAATAGCCTAAACTCGATGCTTTTAGCTATTAACATCTTTGAAATAAAATTGAGCCACCACCGTGTTACTGCCCTCATCAGATCCTCACGAGACCATACCTCAACCAGCACCAAGAGACTGTATTTTTGATCCCTAACCTAATGTTCGTGCGTATTGTCATCACTTAGATCCATTCGCTATATTCCTGCTCCTCATCAGACCTTTACGAGACTGTAATGTCACGAGAATATTGCACACTATCTATGTCAATGCCAACCCTCGATTCCCCCTTGCAGACCCTTAACAGAGCCATGTATAGTGTCAAACTTTAAATTTTTAAGGTATTACAAATGAATACGCTACGATAGCGGTGGTAGCTCAGTCGGGTAAGCGCCCGCTTCTCACGCCAGAGATGCGGGTTCGAATTCGAATCCCGGCGCTGACATGTACCAATGAGTTCTTTTCTGAATTTAAGTACAATGTATACCATCGCTCTTACGGTGAAGGAAAACATCGTGAGGAAACCTGCATATCTAGATTTAGCACATCTAGATATGTGAACCCACCAACCCGCAGTGGACGAGCGTGGTGGGAAATGGTCCAATCTTAGGAAGGCAGTTTAGACCTTGGGGATATGCACAAAGGTTCCATTCGAGAGAGCCAGGTGCAGGTACTAACACCCCCACAAAGAATAGAATAGAATATAATAGAATAGGATACATGAAGTACCTATTCAAAAAAAAAAACAAAAAAAAAAAAACACGCACTCACGCCTTGTACTAATGTACTCCCTTGCGGGGTAGGCAGAGGTGCATTGCTGCACCCACTTTTCGCCAGAGTGTTATGTTAGTCCCAATGTAATAGGGGGCGGGCCTATTGCCATTTTACGGGCACATCCAAGACCTGAGAACAAATATCTGTGTTTAAACAAATATCTGCCCCAGCTGGGAATCGAACCCGGGACCATCGGCTCAGTAGTCAGGGTCACTAACCACTACGCCATTCGGTCGTCTGAAGTATTCATATTTAATATATGCAAATTGCTGGCCATGTGTGCGGTGGTCGCGGTAGGCACTGGGGTCAGCGGGGTGCGGGGTGCGGGGCGCGGGACGCGGCGGGACGCATCCGCACAGAATCTTGTCCCGAAATAATACAACTAGGTACCCTTTGTTTGGTCAAACTCATTAATCTTAACTTTTTGCTTCACTGAGAAATAAGCGTTCAAATTCTACTTTTGATAATTCCCTATTTTACATTGCAGGTAAGCACAATTAAAATAAGGGCTGATTTTTCAATAGTCAGATAAAAGTTATCTGAGGAATAATTCTGATGCTGTGGCGATTGAATGTTTGTATTAGACAGTGACAGCTACAATTTTATTCCTCAGATAACACTTATTTGACTATTGAAAAATCAGCCCTAAGTTAATAAAAAGCCCAAAGTTGGCCAAGTACTTTGTAGTATAAAGCGGCATGCTTTAATCTTCCCTTCAATTAAACAAGGCCCTTCCAGATTCCCGCTCAAAACAAACCATTAATAACCTGAGCATCCGAGCAACAGCGTAATAATAAGTCGCCCGATTCAATTGAACCTCGCGCACAAAGGAGTCCCAATAATTTACGATTACGGCGCGAGTCGCGGAAAACTTTCATTCGGGGGAATTAAGTGAAAAATCCATAAACGCTTCCCGGGTGAGCGGGCGCGGGCCGGCCGGGCGAGACTAACGGCCCGGATATTAAACTCTTTGTCCCTGCTTTACACCATGTACCTTGCTCTGTGAACCACTTACAGGCCTCACAGCTGATGTAACAGAACCAGCCTCGGCCCGCCTAATGATGTGGTGCCGCCCGCCACCGCTACATCAACTATCGCATTATCTTTTATCGTGTGGAACACATGCACTAGTTAACAGTTACTAATGATCCGGAACTACTGGTCAAGGCCACAGTTCTCTACCCTTTTTAACGTAGTACGAACATAAACACTACAATGTCGGGTCGTACTGGGGTGCATTGTGTGTTTTATTTTTAGTTCCTCCCTATCATTTCATTGAAATCGTATTCCTTCTGTTGAACTACAAAATGATTTTTCGTATATCCGAAAGCCAAGCAGTAAAGAATTACGTTACTTTACCGTTTACACGTTAAAATATTCGTCTACAAGTGGAATATCTCTCACGGGCGGTGTCTGTATTAAACCCGAGATTTGGGCACCGAACACATTACCCTCTAGAGAGAGTGAAAACTGGCCTCGTTACCCTTACTACACCATTAACTTTAACTGAGCCACTTGTTTTAAACACCCGCTTAGAGCATATTATAGCCTACAGATTATATTAATTTAAGGTAATATTAATGTATCGTGTTGACGACAAACGCACAAAGACCCTATAATACCTGCGTCCCCAGACTTTGGCAAACCGATACTGCACCGTCATTGGTCACATGCCCGTACTGTGTGTTTTATACTGTTGTTTAATGTGTCTGTAATGTGTTCATAAATGTGTCTGTTATGTAAAAACACAAATACAGGTATGTGACATTTTTTGCATCCGAAAATCCCCACATTTATTTAAATTATCATTACTTTTATGAATATTAGGAGGTGATACTTCACTTCAATTTCGGTATCAATCTCAGAATTCCAAAGTAAAGCAAAGAGTGTTGGTATTAGATCTACACAAAAAAGCTCTCCGGCTTTATAAAGAGTCTTGACCTCGGATAGTGCTTTGAAAGCTCCGAGTTATTACAATACCTGGAGGGCTTCTTGAAGAGGGCTGGAGGCGAGGCCCGTGTGTAGAGCTAATAATACCGAGAGGGAATCAATTTAGTCTCCTCTTTGACAACTGCTCATAAATCTACAGGATCCACGTGATGAATGGGGCGGGCGTATTGATTGTGATGGCCGCGCCAATAACTCAATATCTAGGCGACAGCAGAAAGCGCTATTGTGGGAACGCTCATAGATTTTTCTGTTGCAATATGTAAGCCTCTCTGTGCGCGAAAAGTATTTTCGGTACAACTAGTCGTATGTAGGTAACATAGTTATTGAAGGACATATGAGATAATTTGTCTAAAGAACATAATAAAAACGTTCATTCGAAATTAACTAACCACCAATAAATAATGTAAGTACGAGTTTAAATGAAGCTGCACAAAATGAATAAATTGCTGTGGAAGCAACTGACCGCTGCATTGTTAATGAAAGTTCATTATTTCAGCGAACAGAACAAAATATTATGGTACATCGGTATTTTTTTGTTATTTATTTCACAAATGTGTAGAAAATACGCTTTCCGTCGGAATCGCCGCTGCCAAGCGTCTAAGTACCTCATTGGCGTCTAATCACTGGCACAGATTACCTTTCTTTATTACAAGGCGAGGCTAGATGTAGGTACTAGTAGCGCACTGACCTAGAGTAGGCGTGCTGCAGGCGGTGCGTGACGAGCCACTGGCGCAGCACGAGGCGCTGCTGCAGCAGCGTGGCGGCGCGGCGCAGGCGGCGCTCCTCGCTGGCCGGCAGCTCGGGCAGCCGCTCCAGCTGCTCCGGGGACCCGCAGCCCGACAGCGTGGAGATGCCTGCGGGGGGTGAGGCCTGTTAGTATTTACGGCGGTGGTCAGAGATGTTACAAATGTATGATGTTGTCTCGCGCTGCTTGATCTTGATACCCTTCTATGTCAAGTATCATGTCAGACCGTCTAATTCTAGCCGAATGCTCTATAATAATTTTGTTGGTAAATTGTAACCTGAAAATTTGAACGGAACAGTCATTTGCAGTATAAAACTATTGTTCTGCTAGTGCTGGAAGAAGTTCCCTAACCAAACATAAAATTAAATCAAAAACTCAATTACATCATCGTGAATATCCCTCCTTTCTTTCTTATCTAATATTCATAAAATGTTGTGAAGGCATAAAATGTTAAATCTGCAGGATTCCCCGGAGAGCATTCCAATTGTTTCGTAGCGTCGGTAATGTCGGCCGCGCGTGACGTCACGGATTGAGGAGCGGGAGCATCTTCACTTCTGAGATTACAGGGACACGTTTAATGATAATCATATGAGGTTCTATTTGAATAAAGTGGGCTATAATAAATCAACAAAGGACAGATAATTCAATACCTCTGATTTATTACCCGTAGTATTATCGTACATTCGTCGAAATCATATTTTCCAAATGTAATGTTTACGTTCGATAAAAGGTAATTATAAGAGAAATGGTTTCCATTTCCTCGGTGGCCCTGGCACCGCGTAACATAAGTAACCTTCACCTTTCTACATTTCCATAGCTGATAAGAATGAAATTGATGCTTAGGTTTTATAACTTTCCCGAATAACAATTACAAGCTAATCATAATTAAAAAAGAAAACACTAGAATTTATAATAATATACCATTATTAGGCACTAGTTTTTATTAAGTCACGCCATGTAGTTTTCTACAGACTGGACTAGGACCAGAAATGAAGTTTTGTTGCGCCTCGGTTGCCTGGCGATGGGACGACCTTGACTTTCACAACGATACGTGTCGCAGGAACATCGGCGAATACTGGCCAACAGAATGCCGTAGCTGAAAATTCACGCATAGCCTACTTACAAGTAGCGCCGTGGAAATTAAGGAAGCCACCGAGCAACCCTTTATATTTGTGTAAGAAGCGCTTGAAGGCTTTTCTTTAAGTATACGTTTTTATATTTATAGAAAGATTATTAATTACATAAACTTAACGGCTCAGATGCTTGGTGTAATTTAAATGTGTATGTGCCGCATCCACAATAAGGTAAATAATTATATTGTAATAAGTATACTGTATAGCCTGAGCTAGCGTGCCTCACGAACGTTGGCCGGGGTCACGGATACCCATCGTTCACTCTTACATAGTCCCTGGGAACTGCTTCGAATCACCACCGAAACAAACAAAAATTGTACTAATTTGAGTGGATGAAGAGCCATGCTCCGGTTCTTACAAACTAAACAAAAAGGCCACTTCTGGTGAACAGAAGGTGCACGCTACGTGTTGCGAACTACACCAGCCGCAGAAGTTTAACCGCTAAATCACTGCAAATCTTTTGTTCAAGCGCGATGTTTTAGAAAGATTACTTTTAGTTGTTGAGAGTTTTGAATAGGTTCTAAGAAATTGTTGTTTATATTTATAGAAGTGGACCCTATTGTAACGGTGAACACGACACCGTAGTAAATAAAGTAAAAGGAAACCTTCGGAAAAGCGATACTATTAACGAACGCCTGTTTTGTATTGATTGGTGAACAAAGATAATAATAATATTGCTAATTGGGAAACACACACCTACATACATAACGGAAACGTACTATGAGGTGAGTGTATTCTAGTCACGTGACTACTTCAGCAAAGCAGAGATATCGCACCGAAGAGAAAGAGAAACTGAGATGTGTATAAACTTCACCAGAGAAAATCAACCTGCCTGGTTAGGTTAGGTTAGCTCGGTACCTCAGTACACTCTAGAAGTGTTATGTAAATGAATGAGGATTAGGGAGCGTCGCGCGATGCGACCCTTTATAAAGTACTAATTCTACGGTTGAAGACTTTCAATTGGCACATATTAGGTAGGACAAAGACAAAGATGCAAATAAATATACCATCTAGGAACATTGTAATTCAGTGAAAGCGCATTTCACAGATATTTCCACTCGGGATAACGCAGAATTTGTGAAGGTCAATCTCCCTGTTCATCCACTCGGACCACTTCCAGCTGAGGAAGCAGCTCCGGAGCCAACCAAGTTAAAAAAAAACCCTGAAAATGATAGGAAACGGACTCATAATAACGTAACGACTGATGATGTAACCGATTTTTATAAGAGAACTTAGCGTTTAATAGCAACGATGCCATAGACAGGTACCTACTTAAGTACCTCAATAAGTACCTATATTTTCTCAAAATGAAATTAACTTAGAACTCGCGCGGATTTACAAGTTTATAACTGACCATTAGCGATAAGAAAAGCCGAACTTCCATTAAACCTGTAATAATTATGAAAGCAAGTTACGTTTATTGAAAAGCTCAAGAAACTGCCAAACTTGGTCATTTCGGAGACTTGTTGTGGCTAATTAGCCCGCCGCCGCCGCCGCCGCCGCCGCTAGCTCTACATTAATTCCAGAACGGAGTTATGAATATTGTAGCCACTTGCTCATTTTAAATGTAAGATAAAGTTGAGGAACTTTCGCAACCCGAATACTAATTAATCTTAAAGTTTTTTATAAACCAAATAGATTTAGGTACCTAATCTCATTTAAAATATATGTTATTATATGCTCAGACAATCCCTGGCCCATTATTACATACTCCTGTACATGTAAACTCTTAAAAAGGTTGCATTGTTTCACTGACTTCTCAGTTAAAATGTTCAATGGCAAGCATTTCACCTTTCCCACATTGAAGCCTGCAGGCGTGAGGTCCCGAATAAAAACTCCACACTACAGCAGAACATCTAATTAGGCAAATCCTTCTTACGTACTGGAGGGTTACTCTATACTGTCGAAAAACGAACGGACGAGAGCTGTCGTGCAATCGGCACGTTTAGACGAGATAGAGTCGTGGCTCGAGCAGCAGCGCTCCGAAACTTCGTTTTTCGTCATATAGTGTGACCCCCTTCTCCAGAACGGCTAGTACAGGGGGCATTTAAGACGTGACAAAAGTTCAGACTAGACTCTTGAGGCTGCAAGATGTGAGTGAGCGCGATGCAAAACTTATGTCACGTCTTAAATGCGCCGCCCCGTACATACTGCTCTCATTAGTCCGGGGCGGTATTGACGAGGTAGTCGCGAGGTAGTCAATAGCGCGCACTTGTTGCGGGGCGGGGGGAGGGGGGCAACGACCTGCATGTAGGTCGCAGGGCAGCACATGTTGCATCCAGGACCCAGGTGGAACGGGGTAAGGACCTGAATTTAACTATAGGTAGGCAACATACTTTCGGTGGCCAGAAGACATTTTTGTATTTTATGTTCATAAATATTCTACACAAAATCAAATTTATATCCCCTTTTTTCGGTTTCAACATACATAAATGTATTATTATCATCAGCAAACAATCATTTACTGCTTTAATTTCAAGAATGTTAAGTCAGAATTCATACAGGCAACATTCATGAAATTAACATTTACACTCCAGGAGTGCACAAATTATCAATAGTAGTTCTCTTTGAGATCACACACTGCACGTGCACACGGCCTCCCGAAGCCCTATTTCCATTACCAGCATTGGATGGAAATGGGGAAACTGCGATTGCCTCAATACAATCTGTTTACCATAGGAAACCCACTAGCACGGTCGGGCTAGGTATTTTGTCGGCACGGGCAAATATGGTAATTTTACAGAACGTTTCAAGCAGGATTTAGCTCGTAGCGGCATTTATTATAAAGTCACTATTTGAAAAAGTGACATAGCTGATATCAATCTACCTACCCACCTGTATGATGAGCTTATTGTCATCTATAAATTGCTTGTTTTTGACTTGACTAAAAAAATACTTATTCATCCATCCACTTGATTTCTGAGGGTGAATCCCTCATTTCGTTTCTCCAAGTCGGAACACCTGGGTTCGACACGTATTGTCGAGTTTAATTAGTGTACGGCGGCCTTCACTGTGTGTATTCTGATTAAAGCAGACATGCCTTTGTTTCAACCGAGCGGCTTATTGGACTAATCGAGGCTACAATACGGGCTAGGTACCTCACCTATACGTATACAATTAACCAACATGTGTTAAGCACGAATAATGGCCGACCTCAGAGGTAATCCGGAAAATGATTGAGCTATGTCTAATTCTTACTTCCATGGCTATGTATTCGACTGTGGTGGAGTGTGGAGTGTAGTGTTTCCCCTTTCTATTTAGTAACTGCCGAAGTTATCCCCCAAAAAGAGAATATTTTGTTTATATAGTAAATCCAAATAACGCTTGCGAATTGTGACTATTTGTGACCCAGGCACAAACGTAAAACTTTTAAGACCTTTCTTTTTCAGCCACTGGTTACGAGTATAAAGCTTTGTTACTTTTCGCAAAGGAATAAAGCAGATTCTATTATTTTCACTGTCGATGCCGATTCCACAATAGAGTGGTCAAAGACTGCTATCGATTATTGTGACCTTTTGCGAGGACAAAATTCAGTTTATTTTTTATAGCAGTCATTTAAAGTAGGGGTCAGGAACAGATATTTGTTAAATACTTTTATCATGTTCAGTGTGTGAATATAACAAGGTGTTATTGATATTATCACTTTCAAAACAAACAAGTAAATTGAACTACCTATTGCTTTTTTAACATCAAGACTGATTCAATTTAATATGCCTGTGAGGAAAGTGACAGGCCGCGGTGGCAACTACTGGCGTGGCGGGAACTACATCAACAAGAGCAAGGCTCTTAAATTTAAGAAGAAGAAGAAGTGAGGAAAGCAGAAGTACAAGTGACCCAAAAAATCCAAACATCCATGATATGTTTTTTAAACCTGGTCCGATCTATCTCGGCAGGATTTCCCTAGCTGCGATCGTTCGACAAATGAAATTCCTTGCAGTGAACTACGTTAGGTGGGTCGTTAGGCGTTACTTGCACACACGTGGTCCCGCGGGAGGCACAAAAACTTTTATCTACAGTTTCATATCGGCGTCGTTTGGCGCGCATCCAACGCAGCAATGCAGATGGACGTTTTCATTTACCGGCTCCGGCCGAGCCTCGTGTATGTGTTAATTACTATTTCTGCCGCCTCGTGGAAGAAAAATGCCCCCGCATATGACGGTTATAAGGTTGTAGTCAGGTCACCGAACATGTTGTTACAGCCCCTATGTTTGCCGCTATGTTTGCACCCGAAATCAAGATTTAAAGCAATAGCAAGGCAACTTAATTACTTAATGCTCCTCTGCCAAATAGGTTCAAGTTTTTACGGCCCCAATTGGCTACGATTCAAAGCTTTTTGTTGCAAACCATTCCCATCCTATTAAGTTTCAATTACGTAATCACAGCTACTTTCATAAGGTTTAAGGTACTTTATTTCTCATAAGAACATTATAAAAAACATTCACTCAAAATGAGAACTTAAAATTCTAAATACTTATTGTTACTTACAGTCCAACTACAAAGTCGTGAAAAACGGAAGTGGATCCTAACTAATCGTTTAAGATCGTATTTCGATCATCTATCATATTTTATTTTTAAAATGTATGTGAAAGTAAGTAAATAACTGATGATCATAAAAAGTCTTAGCAAAATCGCACTCTTTGATATCAGGACTTTATAGTTTGACTGTAGTAAATTATACTTATTACTAAAAAACGCGACCAATGGATTCCCCACAGGCTGACGGAATCATGCCGATATACAATGCAACTTCAGATAATTAAAACATCGTAATAATCTATTCAAAGTAATGAAGCCACAAATTTCGGTAAGTAGGTAGGTACTATCTACTATTTATAGTTAAGCTAAAACTAGTAGTATATAAGTACTTATATACATATGTTAGTATACAATAATATAAAAAGGTAGAATTTTTAAAGTTGTTATAATAGGCCAATGGTTGTGGGTAGTTTGTTTTAAAACTACTTATTTTGCTCGTTAAATACTTGGTCTTAAGGGCTATTATTAAGTAAGCAAAGATCCGACTGCTGGCTAAGTTCGTGAAGTATATTTGTGATCTGCTCCGTTAAGGGGATCCCTAAAGCTAAAATGCTAAAGTCGGCTTGATATACTTGATTAGATTGGAAAAACGGTGGCTTCTATCACATTGATAAAAATATATTTTGTAGCAGAGGGTATACTGAACATGTTAGTTGCTTACAAATTGGTGCAGGATTATAATAAGTATGTTAAAAAAAATTGCAAACACACCATGTCTTTTGCCATTTTTTGACTTATTATGAAAAAACCCTCGAAATCAGAGGGCCCATTTTCATGGAATCTTATATGTATGTGTAGGTAATTAAATTCTTAACAAAGTTACCTTAAAGAGTTGGATTTAATGGACCAGAAGTCAACTTTTTTTGCAAAAAACTAATAAATTCCGGTTTAAAAATGATGACACCGTGACAGATTTCAGATTTCTTCAGTCGTCGCCCTGGTGGCGGCCTGTTAGGAGCGATACCCACGCCATTTTATTTTTTATCAAATATTTCACAAAAACTGATTAAATCAACAAATTATGACTACAAGTATTATAATACATATGCATTTGCTATGGAAAGTTAATTTTCTAATCATTTTAGATGCAGAAAAGCCGAAATTTCTTAGAAAACATTTCGCCTTTTCGATTTGTTTACATTTTTTACTATAGAGTTACAGATGCATAGATAAAGGTAAACATTGCACATAATGACACTTATTAGATTCTCCGAATAAGAACTATACGGTCAATGCAGTATGCCAAAGCGCGAGCCTGTTTATATTCTGAGGGGTAATTTATTTTATTTTAACGCTTGTGTATGGTAGGTAAGCTACACAATATACAGGGTGTTGAAAAGTAAGTTCATAATTTGTTTTATTTGAAACCAAAAACCGTAGTTAATTAAAAATATATATATTTTAAGATGTGGTAGTCTGTACACTACAGGTTGTTAAAAATAAGTAAGTATTTTTAAAAATTGAAGATCTAAAATTTACATAATTTTTTAAATCTATTTAACAAGCTTTGCAAAAAAGCGGTTAAGTGCGACTGTATCTCGCCATGAAAAAAATGAAATGTTTACTGTAGCTACGTTACAAGTGGAATAAAATACCGCATAATATTATGTACAACTATGTAAGAGCCTAGTTTTAAAAAAAAAACTCATAAGAAAATATTAAATACACAGGTTTTTTAACCCCTGAAGGAAATAGAGGGGTGTTATAAGTTTAAAGTAAGGGCTGAATTTTTTTTTTAAATTAGGGTGATAGGTAATGTATATTTTTAATGATTTTTTCAAATAGATAAATGTTATACCATTTTTAAATTGCCATAAAATTACCTATAGTTATAGATATAGAAAAGGGCAGGGCTACCAGTGCCCATTCGCCACTGCAACCTAAAAGATCTATAAATTATGACTCCCCATGCCGAGTCTCACTCTACAGGCCCAGGTCTTTTATAAACCTGATATTACCTATACAGAATGTTGCAAAAAGGGTATACTGTGCTGAAAGGGTTTGACTCAGGGGTTATTCTGAACAACTTTTGTTCTCCAAGTTTTGGAAATTCTCGAAAAATAAATTCGGTCTCTATAGTAAAAAGTCACGTGATCGAATAAGTTTCTATGTAAAAGGTTTTGTTACGTGAATTTTCAAAATTGTAGAAGAAAAGTGGATCAGAATGGCACCTAAATCCACTTTTGGCTAAGCTTTATACCCTTTTTTCAATACCTTGTATAAAATATCGTCAGCGTCACCTTAGATCGTAATCATCGTAACTCCTCGTGACCAAATTTTAGAGGAGACAAAAATACTGTTTTATTTGTAGTTCTAGTTGGCATACTACCCACCTAAAGTTTTTTTAACTAGCCTAAAAATGATTTGTTTAGACAGTCTATCTTCCTGTTCAACCGCAGCCTGAGTGCCAGTGACTCAATGACTGAAAGGAGGCCATTAGTGCTCCTAAATAAATAAAGCAGGCCTGTAGATTATCTTTCAGTGTACCGACACATCTGATTGCTGTAAGAGCCTGATAAGCTCTTCGAACGAGTCATACCTCTGTGGTGGTACGGTTTCCACCTTTCGGACAGTCAGTTTGGCATCCGAAATGCGGATTCGAATAGTGGGTACAATACTTTGCGTTCGTTCACTGTCGGAGCAGGATAAGAACCACGGGCGAGTTGTTGCGCTGGCTGTTTGCTTAAAAATAGTAACCGCGTTCAACTCTATCCCCTAGAGGGCGAACCTTTAGGGCGGCTCTTGTATACCATCACTTGTCTTCTTATCTGCAGAAAATTGACAGAGGTCATACGTGTCTAACAAGTACATTAAGGATGCGAAAAGAGAGGGTTTGTTTTCACTGAAGAAGTTCAGTTGCGGAGTTCCACAGCGGTAGGTCTTGGACCCCTCTGCTGTGGAACTTGGCATACAACGCGGTCCTGCAAATCAAGCTCGCAAACGGCGTTAGCACAGTGCATTTTTCTAATGTCACACAGGTCGTGAGGTAGGCTGAGAGCCTCCTTCGGGGATGACATCCCAATGATTCAGTACGAAAAAATTGCTGCAGCTGTGCTCGCCATGCAGTGCATGGGCTACTTCCGAATCTGGGGGGCTGTTGCAAAGGAGTCCGTTGCCTCTATACGGTACGGGTTCCGTGCGATCTATGATCCTTCCGGGAGCACCTGTCTTGTCAAGTCGAAGAGAATGGCTCGTATTCGACGCAACCTGCAGTACTGGTGGGATTGGTTGGAGGACAGGACAGCAGGAAGCTGCAGCAGCCGTCATGCTGTGATTCGACGCATAGATGCAAAAAAAAGTTGAAAGTAACTTCATGTTAATAAAATATTAGATCTTAATTTAACAACATAACATTGCAAAAAAAAATTAACATTGTTGAGTATGTTATTGTAATTTACTAAAGTAGTAATAAAAACAAAGGCTTATTGCATAGTTTTCGTTCACGTTCGCCTACATCGCACGTTGTATATGAGAATAAAGGGTATAATTACTAAGTTTTCTTGTTTAAAAATCACGGTTTGGGGTTTAGAGGAAAACAAATGGTAAAATGCGGAATACAGTTTTTTTTTTTCGAATAAAGAGGAAAACATGTGAATTCAAAAAACGTTTCTATTGACACCAAAGAGTACTTTTCGCCGAGAAAAGTGGAGTTACAATGTTTGCGATCTAAAGTGATGATAGAACTAGAACTTATTTTTTCAGTTCACCTGCTGTTGAGTGAAATCGTAATTAGGTAAATGACTCCTTGACATGAAAATAACTTTTTTTTTATAATCGTTATAACAAAACCGTTTTTTTTAATACAGCAATATTTGTAGGTGTACTTACAGTGAGCAAAAGAGCGCAGCAAGGTGTAAATTTTTTGGTTTTTAAGAAACAAAAATATTATTTCTTTCATATCCCAAATACACATAAGTACTTAAAAAAAAAATACACACTCTCGCCTTGTACTAATGTACTCCCTTGCGGGGGTACTTACATGTTATTATTTTTCTGGTGACCTCCCCATATCCCTTTGCCAGCTACGTAACCTTTTGTGACACCCTGTATATGCAGAGTTCTGCAAACTACTGTTCTGCTTTTGAAACACCAAAAAAAAACAGGTCGTCTAACTAAAAGGTCATGTGACCAAAAAAAAATTATATGAAGAAGCGTTTTTTTTCATGAATATAAAAAATTACGTAGGATAAAAGTTTTTCAGAGTGACGCCTGAGTAACGCCCTTTCGGCTAACTATGCTTTTTTATTACACGGGGGCAGAGTTTAATACAACACCCTGAACTATTAAACTCTTATAATATTTTCGCGATTTTTTTACATTCTGATTTCATTTCCTGGCTTAGAAATAACATCAATAACATGCTGCACACGTAGGTTTCGGCATAGTATTAAACCCTTTTTGCAACAACCTGTATAAATATCGGCACGGGTACGACTTTATATATAATTAATTATTAAATATTAAAAATACTTTCATATAAAAATAAATATTTTCGTATCACAAAACAATATTACTTACTTAGTATATTTTTAACAAAGTGGCATGTCTTCACTTTTATGTTTTCGAGTACTATGTTAAAATTTCATGTCATTGTCCGTAGAACGCCCCGCATACCTCAACCCCCCCTCACTAGATTTGACAGATTCTGATTTTCTTCCAGCTTTAGTGACAGCCTTAAGTGATTTTTTATGGCACATTTTAGGATAGTATATGTTGGGATACGAGATAATTTTTATTTGGCTGATTATGATGATGAAGATGATTAAAAATACGTATTGTTCATGTTTTTTTTTTTTTTTTTTTTAATTATTTATGTTGGTTTTGTTATTATTATTTACCCATATGAGTAGTATTATTTTCCTTGTTTTTTCCTTGTAAATTAAGTAGGTAGGTATATCGTATTAATATGTTATTACTATTTTTTCTATTACTATTTAATTATTGTTTTAATTTGTGTTATAATATGTTGTTTCAATAGCTTCTTGAAAATAGGTAAAGACTTGGATTCTTTAATTATTTTGGGTAGTTTATTGTACATCTGCGCTCCCTGAAAGACCAGACTTTTTGTCCCGTAGTTTGTTCGGGTTTTGATTAGGGTTAACAAGTTTGCACTTCTTGTGTTATACTTATGTTGTCGTTTTTTTAAGGTTAAGTTTGAATGAATACTTTTGTTTAAGATTTTATATATTAATACACATGTTTTAAATGTAAATATTTGATTAATGTGCATAAGCTTAGTTTCATTGTAGATTTTTGAGGTTGATTCTAAATAATCGTAGTGAAATAGGACTTTTATGATTTTATTTTGTGCTATTTGTATTTGTTTCAGGTATGTTTTGCATGCTGAGCCCCATATTTCTATCAAATATTCAAGGTGCGGTTTGACTAGGGAATTGTAAATTGTGTACCTTACTTGTTTAGGCAGACATCCGACTATTCCACGCATAGCACCCATGAGTGAAATAAGTTTTTTCCTAATCTTATCGATGTGTGTTTTCCAAGTTAATTTGGAGTCGAGTATTAAGCCAAGGTATTTTTCCTCATTGGATTTGTGAATAATTTCACCATTAATTTTTAAATCGTCATGTTCCTGAATTTTTTTGTTTTTAGCTGAAAAGATTATGTAACAGGTTTTTGAGGCGTTAATAGTAAGCAGGTTGTATTGAAACCACATATTAAGTTTGTCTAAGTCTTCCTGAGCCTGAGTTATTAATTGTTGGATGCTGTGGCCAAAGTAGAATAAGCATGTGTCGTCTGCGTATAGGGCGATCTTACCATGTAATCCTATTGTGTTTATATTATTTACGTATATCAGGAATAACAAGGGTCCCAGTATGGATCCCTGTGGCACACCGAAATCAACCGGCTGGGAAGCACTCTCAACAGAACCAAATTTAACTAATTGTTGCCGATTATTTAGGTATGATTCGAATATTTTATGGGCGTTGCCAACTATGCCAATACTGTTTAGTTTTTGTAGTAAAATTGAGTGGCTTACAGTATCGAATGCCTTTTTTAGATCGATAAAAACACCCAGTGCAATTTTTTTATTGTCTATATTAAGTTTTATTTCCGTGACGAGGTCTACTGTAGCAGAAAGGGTATTAGATTTTGGTCTGAAACCGTATTGTTTGTTAGACAGGAAGTTAATTTTAATAAGATGTGATTCCAGACGATTATATAAAACCCTTTCTAAGATTTTAGATGGCATGGGTAAAACTGACACTGGACGGTAATCACCGGGTGTTGACTTATTTCCAGATTTGAAAATAGGAACTACTTTTGCTAGTTTCATGCATTCAGGGAAGCGACTTTCCTCAAGACAGTTGTTTAAACACGTAGTTAGTTTAATTAGTACCAATTTTTTAATACATTTTATGCTTTTAGCGCTTATGCCATCAATTCCAGTACTTGTGTTAGGGTCTAGTTTGTCTATAATTTTGTTAATTTCTGATGTTGTACATGATTCAATTTTGCTTAGTTTAGTGGTGCTAGTCGACCCATTAGTTATAATATTTATGTTGTTATTGTGAAATTTAGGTGGGATTTGATTAGCTAGGGTAGAACCAATCGTAGAAAAGTAATTATTAAAGCAGTCACATATTTCTTTTTCGTTTGTTATCTCTTTACCATCCACGATGATCTTTGCCGGTATGCTATTCCGTTTTTGTTTATTTTTTGTTAACTCGTTTATTAAACTCCACATCTTTTTTGGTTTATTCATACATTTGTTGAAGGCTTTTTTGTAAAATAGGTGTTTAGTTTTTTTAATAGTTTTACTTAACCAATTTCTTTTATTTATAAAATCTGTGTGAAGATTAGTATTCTTTGGGTATTGTTTTAGTTTTCGCCATAGCTCGTTTCTTTCACGAATGCCATTCATAATTGTTTTGTCTATCCAGTCGTCTTGCGGTTGATTTAAATATTTAATTTTGTCGACTTTATTTTCACATATTTTATCCTTTATGTAATTGTTCAGGTCTTCATAATTTTCTGATTCTAATGTATTTATTGATGACTCCACGCTTTTAAACAATTTACTGTAGTCAATAGCACTGTATTGAAGTTTTTGTCTTTTTTCATTTACAAACTTTTTAAGTTCCAAATAGATTTGTTTGTGATCTGCTAATGGGGAATCTATAATAGAAAATAAGAACTTTTCATTTTTAAGGTTAGAACATGAGTGATCAAGGATTGTTTTACATGATGTCGAATCTCGTGTACAGTATAGCTTATCGATTTTATTTAGTATTTTAAATCCGGCCCCTTTTAATGTTTCTTTATATTTTATTGTAGTTTTGTCTGGTTTTAGCAAATCAAAGTTAAAGTCTCCAAAGATAAGTGCCCTTTTTGTCTTCTGTAATTGATTTTCGTATACTTCTAAAAATTCGTTGGGCTTGGTATCCCCCGGTTTATATACCACCCCTATATCTATACAGTATTTTTGAAGGTGGATCCACAAATAGTTATTGCCTCCTACGTAATGATCTTCTATTAGGTTGTGATTCAAACTATTGTGTACATATATTGATACACCGCCACCTATACGATCATTTCTGAAATTATAATAATGATGATAGTTTTCTATTTCTGATGATATTACGTCAGCCTGTGATTTAATCCAAGTTTCAGTAAGCAATATTATATGAACAGTACTTGGAATGGACTTTAGAATACATTTTAACTCGTCTAATTTACCAGGTTTTACTATACTACGAACATTAGCATAAAACAGTCTTAAGGACGAAGAACAAGTTGTGACGCTTTGATAGTCGTCGAATATTTTATAGGTTATAGTGGCATCTTCTTCGGTGGTACCTGATGTAACGTTGCTGCTTGCATTCAGTTGGAGTTTTTTGGAACTTCTTTAGTGATTGTGGGTATTCCTTTTATGTACTTTATTATAAGGTGCTCTTCTCCACCTGCTTGACGTACTTTCAGTTCATCCTTTACTTCATTAAAATAACGTCGCTGTCCAGGTGTTTGGTCCGAAAAAATTTTGTTTTTTGGTCCCAGCTTGTTTTTTTGGCGTAGTATGTTCTTAGCAGTAGTATTTGAATCAAAGTGAACTTTCAGTGGTCGAATTTTATCAGCAGAATATTTACCAATACGATGAACCAATGTAGACTCTGGGCAGTCGGCAAATATAGTTCTAATGAGTGCCATGACTTCGATTTTGTCTCTCGATCGCCTGCTAGCAGAGTCCTCGTTCTTCGGTTCGTTAATTCCCGTAACCAATATATTTTTTTCCCTCTGTAGTCTGTCCTGACATTCACTTACTAGTCCTTCGTAGTTTTTTTGATTTATGGATGGTAATGAAGATAGAACTGGTTTCTTAAGTAGTTGTAAATCAGTTTCTAGGGATAAAATCTTAGTTTCGTTTAACTCCGACTGTTTTTTTAGGTCCGTGATTTCAGCTTTAATGTTGTTCTGTTCTTGAGACAACTTTTCGTTTGCTATTTTAATCTCGCTGATTTCGTTCCGTATGATGGCAACATTATCACAAAGTTTACTTAAGCTGTCATTTTGAGATTTAAAAAACTCCTTGAAAGAATCCATCATTTCTGTTCGAAACAGAGATAAGGATTGACCAACATCACAGCATTCCGGTTTTTTTCTTTTTCTCACTGTTATTAGTTGTGAACTTTTAACATATTCATCTGCTAGTTCAGGGTGCTCTGTATGCGCAAGATTGGGCTGCGATTGAGCGTGCTGTAGGCATGGTTCATATGGCGGAGTACGGCTCATCATATTGATTTGTTGATTATGTCTTATTGCTTAGAAAATAAGGTGCTTACGATTTGCCGCTCCGAGCTCCGGTACGCCGTGAATGAGGGAGATCAAAAATAGCAACTGCCTCTTTCACCCGAGGGGGTGAAGAGCAGCCCGCTGGCCGCTGCCGCCCGCTGAGATGTTTAGAGCTTGTTTCGCCGATTGACACGGGAAAATGAATTGTTTGCCCCGGTAATTGTGGTCACTTAGATATTAATGATTTTGGCACTTATGATAATTTTAAGATAATCAGCACAAAACACGTCCGCCCGCAACGAAATTCATTGGACGCTTTCATTGTGTCAGCATAAATCAGGTTCATCGCAGTTCCATTTTACAGCTTTTTCAGCGAGCTCGGAAATAACACGGCAGTAAAGGGCTTCATAACACGGAATCTAGACTGATACAATCTGTATTATTACAAAAGTTTCGGGTCGAGGCTCGCTGATACCGGCTCCGAGCCAGGTGCGTGGATTCCAATCTAACTTGAAACTAGGCTAACACAATAAGGCTCCGGAGCCGGCGCCTCCCGACACGGACGATACTGCAGTTAGCTTAATGTGCCCCAACTAGGCACCTCACAAACACTTCCAAACATAAATATAAACCTGCAAGACGGCGGCGTTTGTTCAAACCCGTGAATGAAAACGTGACCTTTAAAAGCTCTAGAAAAAGTATTCGGCACATCGTAACTTGGCACGCATGGGCTGTAAGGACGAGTCGAAGAAACACACAATTTCAAGGCCACTGGGTCGCAAAGAAGCACAAGCTACTGTTGAACCGATTCCAAGTAGTGTGTACTACTTCCGACGGCACATGTATCAGCTTTTAAAACTTAACTCGCGTGTTCTTAGCCAGTGGAATAGCGTTCTAACTGAGCGTAATGGCATCCCACCAGTCGTTTAGAGACGATAAAGCAACCAAATCTCGGTGAAACGGTCGCAATTTCAGTACATGCAAACTCATTTGTTTTGGTCCTAAGTGGATGTTGGTTCTTCCATTTCAAGTCACGTAGAGTGAGTTTGAATAGATGGATGTTTGCGGCGGCCGGCGCCGCTCCCTGGACATCGTGCTCATCTTTCATTCATGTGCTGTGCACTAGTTTAAGTTACCAATTGGGGCTTTAATTTAAATTTGAAATTGTCTTCGTAATTAATTCATAACATTATATATTTTTATAAAGTAAGCTGAATAGCATTTATCAACGTCAGCCCCTTCGTAGCTTGTTCTAGAAAGCGGAATGAAAAATGTACCCACTTTTTGTTTGTCCCTTTGTTTATAAAGGGAAACGATTACTCAGTTAACCGGAACTCCGCAAATTAGTCGTTTTTCTCGGCTTTTCCGCAAATCTTTTTTCCTAAAAATACAACTACTTTGTACGGAAGTCCACCCCATTTGTGAGTTTTTGTTTTGCTAGTTAGCTTTAAACTTAAAATTTACTTTTTACCAACAGTTACTTTTGAAACTCGGCAAAGTACCTACTAAAGCAACATTCACCGGAATCACCGGTAGATGAAGTTACTGTTCAGTTTCCAGCGAGGCGCCTCAAGCTCGCCGCCGGATGGATGAACTCTATCTGTTTGATCTCGCCGCCGCTGTTAACGTCACCAGTGATCGATGATGATTGAGGAGCCGAGCCGCCGGGCTGGGGTCCTTACAGGTACATACTTAGATTAATTGCTTCATGTATTAGTAGTATTGGTACCTTCTTAGGTAAAACTTGAGGTAACTTTGGAACATAGAGAGATAACAAGTATTGCCTTCGGACAAGCCATTCCTTTGTTTACTTATCAGTTATCAGACATTTATCTACGGTTGCAGAATATTATTAGACATCATATTATATGAGTAGATTGGATCGGTAAGTAAATGGGCAGCATTAAGAGCTGTACGAAATCGGATTACCTACTACTGTGCCGAAACTTTTTTATAGCTTTACACGTAACTTACTTATGCTTGATTTACTTTAGTAAAGCTATTTCTTTGTCTACTTACAGATTTTTCAATAAAAATAACCTATTATTATTACTAGAAAAACATTTTTGCACGCATAACTGCATGATGTTGATTTTCTATTAATCAAACTTTACACTCGAGTTGCACTTCTGCCTACTCTACGTTTAAGATTAAAAAGAGCCCCTTTTTCGGACAGAGAAAAAACTATTCTCTGATTAAAGATTGACGATATACGATGATTAAAAGCATTTGACTTTGTCTTCGACTGTTTATGTTTATACCTGACGTGGTGGACACAGTGGACAGCCCCGAGAAGCCGGACAGGCCGGACATGCGGCTGTTGGACGGCTGGATCATGCCGATGGAACATATCTGCGAGTCCTCGTACTGCCACACGCCCGGGTCGAAGTTGATGTCCAGCTTGCGCACCTGGCTCCCGAGGAACATCGCGGATAATCACTCGCTACACTAACAAAGGACTCATCCGATCACCACTCAACTCCTGATTACATTGCACGCAACAGATTATAAATAAATCTATACATATGCTCAATCATTAATACAAATTCGGGTCATATTCATTTATGATTGGAGGTGTGTTATTTGTCGATATGCATTTGTTTCGTTGGCGGGCGGCGGGAGACGTGCGGCCGGCTCGGAGGCGGCGCCGCGACTGAAGGACTGAAGTTGAAGGGGAGGGCTTCAGGCTGTGGCGGCGCGGGGAGGGGGGGGGAGGCTACGTCACGGGCGCCCGACCGGGACCTCGCCCTCTACCTACATATTATTGTACTTCTGTCCTGTGGATTCAGCACAGCAAATAGGTACTTTAGATTATTTATTTTTTACATGAGTTGTGGATGAATTATTTTGTTTTAGTTTCACAGAGTACTCAACAATACATATTATAATTACCTATTTCCTTCTCTAACTAAATGATTTCTAATAGAAAACAAGAGAGGTTCAACATTGTGGTTTCATAGTAAAGAAAGGCAATAAGGAACTTTGATTGTTTATGCATAGAAAGCCGAGTTGTTCCAACCAATTTTTATTGTACACTTTACAGGTATGCAGTACATTTACTTACACAGACGAAAGTCTGACCTAACCTTCAATAATCAAATATTGATATGCCATAAAAATGCATTTCCACTCGGTTATTGGCTTTTTCAATAATAATACCAATGCAATATTGCATAGTCGGCATTAATTGCCTTAATATAAGTCTGATGCACCCAGAACAGTCAGCAATCAACACTATTCTGACTGGTTAAACCTTTCACAATGGTAACAAAACCCTAAACAGACCCTAGTGTTTGTCGCAGACATGATAAGAAGACTGGAGGTTTTCAACATGGCCTCGATCCTCATCCAACTTAGGTAATTATTCACTATGCTTAGGCGCCAAACCAGGAACTAAATAAGCAGCTTTCACCCCTTGGGTAACAATGTACCACTTGATTCAAAAAATTATAACAACAATTAAGAGTTTAATATTCTCCAAACCTCTTGGAATCCCTAGGATCTTAAGAAGAAAAGTAGGTTAAATACAAGTGAATGCTAATCAATTAATTTATGATGAATTAAAAAAGAAATTGCATAGATGAGGCTACCCCACTAGGCTTTGTAACATACTTTTCATCTCATTCTAACAAGAATATTGTGTGGAAAAGTTATTAGAAAGCTCTAAAACATTTTTAATTCATACCGAATGTGAGGAACCCTTGACCATCAAGAGTTGTTATTGATTTCTTAACCTACAAGACCCACAGCTATGAAACACACTTACCAATGAATATTCTAGAATCATAGGTAATGTAACTACTATGGTTATTTAATCTGATAATGAAGATTACGTACCCAGATCTTTGTAGAGTTTCTTGTAGTCTCCAAGTTCGTTTTGTTCTAGCCATTCGTCCACTTCGTTCGTTTCATCGTTTAAATACTCCGACACCATATACCGTCCGAAATAAACAAGCAAACACATGAATAGCACTGTAATGAAAGATTGCGCCAATTGCCACATTTTAAACGATTTAATTCATGATCTAGCTTTTATTTAGAAAATACGCGTAAATAAACAAAAGTCGGACGGACAGCCATCCATGGCCATAGTTAATAGTGTTGTCATTTGTCATGTCAGTGTCACTGTTATTTTATTGACACATTAAAATCTCAGAATATTCAATTTCAAATTCATTTTTGATTTATAATTTGTTTTTGAACGGCCCGTGAACCGGTATTGCCAGAGAAAGTATTTTGATCATTTTAGTAGTTTTTTTATAGTTTAATACTATACAACCCTGACAGTGAGAGAGTTCTGATAGTACGTACGTTAAACACGAGTCCGTGTTCATAATATCTAGGAATGCCTCTCGTCGAATCCCTTTAGTTTTATAAAATCCGTCTAACTTTAATTATTCAGAATAATAACTTCGTATGGTCTATAACAAAAAGGTTTTTCTTTTTACCTATGATGGTCGTGACCTACTTGGTAATGTTGGTAGGTAGCTACGTCATCATCATCATCATCATCAGCCAATCATTATCCACTGCTGGACATAGGCCTGTCCCAAGGAGCGCCACAACACTCGATCATCGACCGTCTTCATCCAGCCATTACCGGCTACCCGTCTAACGTCGTCTGTCTGGCGGGCCCACGCTGCGTTTGCCTGTTCGTGGTCTCCACTCGAGAACTCGTTTACCTCAATGGTTATCGGTTCTTCGGCAGATATGACCAGCCCAATGCCACTTCAGCTTGCATATTTTCACATTTCACAGCTTAGTTTATTACTTCTATCCACTTCTATGGGTATTCTATATTTTTCTAGTAATTTGAATCCAAGGGATATTATTATTTAGTAGTTTTAAGTTTGTCCCCACATATTATTATTATTATATTTCTTCATATATCTTCACTCCTTTTGGAGGTTTATTCCCTATCTCACGGGCGTAAGCTTATTATAGGTACTTACATAATACATATTTTAAATGCAAAATAAAGTGAAGTTAAGGATCTTATATTTTTATTGATAGTGTTTCTTTATAAAATTTTGATTGCACGTTATTGTAGTATTTCATATCACGACAAGTGCTCCATAATCTAGATAAAGCTAAAATGTGTTTCCAATCACAATAACTAGAAAGATAACTAGGGATGAGTGTGTAAGTTTTCATGATAATGGATTACTTCTTGACTTTGATCTTGTCTGCCAACGAGCATGAGAGGCCTGTGCCATCTGGTTCTACGTTCAGTTCTTCTACTTTCCCGTCACAGAGAACCATTGAGAATCTTTTAGAGCGAAGACCTCCGAGTGGGGGCAGATCAACTCCTAGATCCAAAGCTTTCACGAAGGTACCACTAGGGTCAGCCAGCATGCGAATCTGAAATAAATTTGGGAAATTATTAATATTTATGCGAATTAAAATATAAATTGACAGGTCTATATTGAAATACCTAGTTAGTTCTAATGCAAGTAGGTAGGTAACGCCTGAATAATTAAATGAAATTAAAATACTGACTACACAGTAGTGAAATGAAGACAAGGTCATTCACAAGTGATCCAGACCCAAGTCCATGCATAAATAATGGCTTATTGATTTCAATTTGTATAGGTATCCTGAAGGTAGATTAGTTAAATGTTTCACAAAATTTATATTTTTATTACCTAATATCTTTAATAAATTATAGGAAGTTATATTAAGCAGTCACACCCAATTAATAATCTTAAATACAAAATCTTCTAAGTACTCAGTATGCATATTGCATACCTATTTGTCGACAGCCTAGATTCGAGCGGGACTATCGAGAGTCAACATGATAAAGAGGTTATAATGTCAAGACAAAAGCAATTAACTTAACAAATTTATGCATTAACTTACCTTTCCCTTGGTGTTGTGCTGTGCACCCCAGGCAGCCATAACGTAGGGGTCATTCACGGATACGCAGACTATCTCTCCAACTCCATCTTGTTTTAGTGAGTCGGCTTTTTCGACATAACCCGGCAAGTGGGTCTTGGAGCAGCCCGGCGTGAACGCGCCGGGTACGGCGAACAATACTACTTTTTTCCCAGATGATAATTCAGCAATATTAACCTTGTTAGCAGGTGAATCTTCGAACAAATCAATGCTTGGTATTGTGTCTCCAACCTATAGAAGTTTGAAATAATGTATTTAACCAGTATAACATGTACTTAAATTATGTAATAAGTAAACAAAATGAAATTAAAATGTATCTTACCTTAATAGCCATGGCTCTGAGCGTTGTATGGATTGATCGTGCGGTTACTACCTTAGCGAAGGCTGAAATACCACGAATTACCGTTGAAGTACCCGTGAGAACCATTTGTGATTATTATAGGTACCTGTTTTTTTATTTATTTGACAACTTCACGACCTTGATAACCTATTGATCGTCTTCAAATGACAGTTTAGCGAAATGTCAGCTGCGTTTGGTTTATACAAATTTTGGGATTAAAAATAAGTGGTTAGCGGATGTATTTACCAAGATTTTACCCATGATTTACCATATGAATATTTTGGCGCAAACGATAATTCATGATTAAATATTCATATTTATAGGTACTTATATTTAAAAACAATGTTATATAAAAATATATAAAGTACTTTTACATTATTTTATACGATGGTAGTATATTAAAATGGTGGCGTGACAACATAGTTGTTTTTTATTGAACGAAGTAAAAGAATGAATGAATACATTTCGATACTTCGAAGAATGAAAAAAATGAATGAATGAACTAAACTAAGTGAAATGAAAACGTTTCAAATTTGGCTTGTTTTATTTCATTTTTAATTATTTTGCCTCATTTTATTATTATGATAGTGGGTGCAGGAAAAGGGAGTAGGTAATAGATACCCAAACAGAAATAACGCTACCACCATGGAGGCGCCATCGATAGATACAGTCTACCAAGCCATCAGTGCCTTGTACGAAACCAATCCCAATGCAAAAAATGATAAAGAAAAAGCCTCTACTTGGCTCGGGGATGTTCAGAAATCTGTAAGTAAAGCTTTCTATTCATATATTTACCTAGAGAGTTATATAAATCACTTGTATAATTCGGTGATACTAATCTCACACATACATATTCTAACCAAAAATTACCATAATTTTAATAATTCATGTTTCAGATCCATTCATGGAAGATAGCAGATGAACTGTTGCAACAGAAAAAGAGTGAGCAGTCGTACTACTTCGCGGCGCAGACGATGCGGTCCAAGGTGCAGCACAACCTGGCGGAGCTGCCGGCGGAGTCGCTGCTGTCCCTGCGCGACTCCCTCGTGACGCACCTGAAGGAGACCAGCGGCGACACCAGCCCCGCCGTGCTCACGCAGCTGTGCCTGGCGCTCGCCGACCTCGCGCTGCAGATGCCCGTCTGGCAGAATTCCATTAGTGACTTTATTAGCAATTTTTCAAACGGCAACGCCTTCGTGTTACTAGAAATACTGACTGTGCTGCCACAAGAAATAGACTCAAGTAATTTGAAATTAGGAGAAAACCGAAGAGAAGACATCAAGGCAGAGTTGAGGTCTAACTCGCAAATAGTGACCATGTTTCTGAAGGAAAGCATCATGGCTCACATGCAGAACACACACATAGCACTGAAAATAGTTAAATGTATGACGTCTTGGATCCAAGTGAGAGCTATCAATATTCAGGATGTGCCACAGAATGCTGTGATAGGGTATAGTTTGCAAGTGCTGAGAGAACATGACTCCATCAACACGCTGCACGATGCTGCATCAGACTGTATATGTTCCCTACTGCACTGCTTAGAAGAAAATAACAATGACGACAGTGTTGAAAGACTTTTGTTTAACAGTGTGTCTGAGCTGGAGAGTAGCTACCACATGGCCGTGGCCAATGAGGAGGAGGAGAAGGCGGCCAACTACGCCCGAGTGTTCACCGAGCTTGCCGAGTCTTTCTTAGAGAAGATCATCCTGAGTGCTTCCAGTGGGGAGAGCCACTTTGCCGTCAGATCTCTGGAACTGGCCCTAGTCTGTGTCGGCCATCATGATTATGAGGTATCTATGATAGAATATACTTTATTATGTAGCAGGTAGACAACCTATCTTAATCATATAATTAGATAATTGATATTTAGTTTGCTAAATCATAATATTATGATATCTATGCCAGTTTCTTCCTTTCTTATGATAGCCTACCTATTCCCATTCCACCTAAAATTATTCTTCTTTAAATATTTTCATTACAGGTGGCAGAAATAACGTTCAACCTATGGTACCGTCTCTCGGAGGAGGTGTACCAGAGAGACTACCAGCCCCTGACGGACACGTTCAAGCCCCACATAGAGCGGCTGATCGCGGCGCTCGCGAGGCACTGCCAGTGCGAGCCTGACCGCGCCGACCTGCCTGATGAGGGAGATGACTTCTATGTAAGGATGCATTGGTTATTCTTGGCTTTTTCACTAAACTATCTTCATGAATGTTTTAGAATCAAAATATATTCTTCACTTTTGAGATAAAATCACCTGAATAAATTGAATACACACTGGATCTACGTATGTATTAGAGGTGTCACACACTAGCAGATACAATAAGATGTGACCTGTAGTCTGCAGAATATTCAACTGATTCAGTTAGGTATCACACAACACAGACTCAGGTATGGCGCTGTGTGTGTTACTTATGTATAAAGGGCAATATTGACAGATATAATATCTTACGGCACTCTACCTCACTCCCCTCACCACCCTCCTCCGCAGGAGTTCCGCACAAAAGTGACCGAGCTGATCAAGGACGTAGTCTTCATCGTGGGCTCGTCGTGCGTGTTCCGGCAGATGTTCGCGGCGCTGCAGGCCTCCGCGGCCGGCGACCCCGCGCCCTGGGAGCAGACCGAGGCCGCGCTGTTTGTCATGCAGGCGGTGGCTAATAATATACTGCCGTGAGTTTGGTTTTAGGCTGCTATAGATATGGTTGGGTATTCCAATAAAATAAATAATATTTGTCCGTTATATGGCTGCGTTACGTATTCTGTCTTGTAACGACAAGGCGGGCGTAACGCAGAAATTACGTATAGGGAGCGCAAATATAGAAAACTGTGACCCAAGGAACATTAGTAAAGTAAGCTCTGCATACCTAACGGATTCGCTGCTAGTCTGCAATACATGTGATAAGGTCGAAAAACGTATAAATAGATGTTGAGATGATGCATGTAAGGCGAATTTTGAAATTATTTGCTAATTCAGTAACAGTTTGTAGTTATCTATTTGCTGATTTAGCGAGTGGTACCATTATTTTACTAGTATTTATATCTATTGCTGGCGTCAAATATAAAATTGCTTCTTTATCACCAAATATGTAGCCCTGTAATACATCCATCTTACTAACCCTGTATTTTAAAAAACATGTCAATCCATATTCACCTCTTCCCCCACCCCACAGAGACGAGAACGAATACGTGCCGAAAGTCGTCGAAGCCATCCTATCAGCCCACGCGTGCAAGCACCCGGCCGTGCGCCGCACGTGCATGTCTCTACTGGGCGAGCTGTGCGAGTGGGTGGAGCGCCACGGCGAGTGCCTGCCGGCGTGCCTGCAGTGCCTGCTGCGCGCCGTGGCCGAGCCCGCCACGAGCCTGCAGGCCGCTGCCGCCGTGCACGTGAGTGTGTGTGTGTGTGTGTGTGTGTGTGTGTGTGTGTGTGTGTGTGTTTGTGTGTGTGTGTGTGTGTGCCTGCTGCGAGCCGTGGCCGAGCCCGCCACGAGCCTGCAGGCCGCCGCCGCCGTGCACGTGAGTGTGTGTGTGTGTGTGTGTGTGTGTGTGTGTGTGTGTGTGTGTGTGAGTGTGTGTGTGTGTGTGTGTGTGTGTGTGCCTGCTGCGAGCCGTGGCCGAGCCTGCAGGCCGCCGCCGCCGTGCACGTGAGTGTGTGTGTGTGTGTGTGTGTGCCTGCTGCGAGCCGTGGCCGAGCCCGCCACGAGCCTGCAGGCCGCCGCCGCCGTGCACGTGAGAGACTTGGGAAAGATATCATGAGATAACAACTTCGACCAAGATAGGAGGCGCAGATCTTCGACACGACACAGTCATTGTTAGCCACTACCTTATTCTGTTATTTAAATTACTTCAGAATCAGCCCTATAGCTCATAAAAAGCCTGTAATATCGCGCTATTCCCCAAAACCTCTTGCAAATAACCGAATTTCCCCATAAATTCTAGAACATCTGCAAGGCGTCCCGCGCGTCGTGCGGCGCGCACGTGCCGGCGCTGCTGGAGGCGACGCGCGCCGCCGACCAGCTGCAGCTGCCGCCGCCCGCCGCCTGCCACCTCGTGCGCGCGCTGGGCGCCGCCCTGGGCGCGCTGCCGCCCCCGCAGGTACTGCAGCTGCCGCCGCCCGCCCCTGCCACCTCGTGCGCGCGCTGGGCGCCGCCCTGGGTGCGCTGCCGCCCCCGCAGGTACTGCAGCTGCCGCCGCCCGCCCCTGCCACCTCGTGCGCGCGCTGGGCGCCGCCATGGGCGCGCTGCCGCCCCCGCAGGTACTGCAGCTGCCGCCGCCCGCCGCCTGCCACCTCGTGCGCGCGCTGGGCGCCGCCCTGGGCGCGCTGCCCCCCCGCAGGTACTGCAGTGTAGCCGCCCGCCCCTGCCACCTCGTGCGCGCGCTGGGCGCCGCCCTGGGCGCGCTGCCGCCCCCAATGTCAGTGTGGTCTACCAGTTACGGCAATAGACCTGTCACCAGGAACGGAACCTAGATGCCCTGAGAGGGAGCCTGATGGCCTTTGATTATGGTTACATCTATTGTTAAAATACATAAACACACGTTTTCTCGTTGGAAAATCTCAATCAGCCAACAATGGCTTACTGCTGACCTTTCTCAAGAAGCTTTATTTAGCGCAAACCTAATCCACTTCACCTTCTCACTCCACAGCTAACCCTAGCCCTGCAAGAAGCCTGCGCGGTCCAGCTCTCCCCGCTCTCCGCCCTCGCCACCCGCCCGCCCGCGTCCATCGAGCGGCACTCAGTGACTGACCCGGGGCGCTACCTGGACCGGCTGGCGGCCTTGTTCCGCGCGCTGGAGCCCCCGCCCGGCGCCGCCGCCGCCGCCGCGCCCGCGCTGCTGCAGGCCTGGCCGGTGTTGAATGAGCTTATGCACACGTGAGTTGCGGTCTGATTATCCGTACACACAATGCTTGCGCAAAGAGAATAATTACTGTTTAATTTCGGTGGTAGAGCGAATGGCGCAGTGGTTAGTGCCTCTGACTGCTGTTCCGATGATCAGGGGTTTAATTTTGGAAGAATGATTTTATGGTAGTTAGTGCTAAATGTTTGTGTTGTTGAGGTATATCTGAGGTAGGCAAGGTAGCACAATGAAACGACCGGATAGTTTGCAGTGCGTTTATTGACTGATTCATCATGGCAGGCAGCACACACACATACGTATTCGTACTTCTATCTATGTGTGGGTAGGTATACCACAGTTGTTCAGTATGTTATAAGCATTCAGAAACTGTATTCTAAGTTTAGCACAAATGAGTGTGTCCATTGTAGGTAATAAAGATCCTTATACCAATGATTCAAAGCCGGCAACCTATGCAAAACTTTATATTTATTTTATTAATAATTCTTCTCTCCTCCAGCTACCAATCCAACGGCCGCGTAATGGAACGGCTCTGCCGCGCGTTGCGCTTCGGGCTGCGCTGCGTCGGCGCCCGCGCCGCGCCGCTGCTGCCCGCGCTGGCCGCCCGCATGGCTACATTGTACCACCAGCACACGCACTCCTGCCTGCTGTATCTGGCCAGGTCAGTGCACGCACACCTAGATCACAGGTGACCTAGTGTAGCTGCTGTGACTTAGATCCTGAGACTGGTGCTCAGTGTAGCTTTCTGGCGCTTATACCTAAGGCCTAGCCAGTTTAGTGCCATACACACCTAGACCACAGGTGACCGATATCACCTACGAGAGCATTCTTGGTTAGTTGAAGCTGGAAATAATGCTCAAGGAGTTTATTTTGCCATTTCATCTCCTCAGTGAAATCGATCGAGCCTTAGTGAAATAGTGCTAAAGATGATTCGGGACGCGTCTTTGTCGCTATAAACTAATAGCGTGAACCGTTTGAACACATTCCACTCGCATTCACTCAGCTCACCCCGTTCCGTGGAACGGGCCCAAAAACTGTCTTCTGCGTATCAAATTGTGTACCTAACCCTTATTATATTATACCCTTTTTGCAACACCCTGTATAGTTCCCAGTGTAGAAACCTTCATATCCTATCCGTCTAAACTGTATCTTGTTCTCATCGGTTCTTACCTTTACCATTTGTTATTCAGTATCCTAGTGGACGAGTTATCGTCGGAGGCGGCGTGCGTGGCGCCGCTGCTGTCTCTCCTGGAAGCCCTGATGCCGCGCGCCTTCACCCTGCTGCAGGACGGCGGCCTGCGCGACCACCCCGACACCGTCGACGACCTGTTCCGCCTGTGCATCCGGTGAGTCGACGACCTGTTCCGCCTGTGCATCCGGTGAGTCGACGACCTGTCCGCCTGTGCATCCGGTGAGTCGACGACCTGTTCCGCCTGTGCATCCGGTGAGTCGACGCCCTATCCGCCTGTGCATCCGGTGAGTCGAGGACCTGTTCCGCCTGTGCATCCGGTGAGTCGACGACCTGTTCCGCCTGTGCATCCGGTGAGTCGACGCCCTGTCCCGCCTGTGCATCCGGTGACTCTCTGCGCGAGCTGTCAGCTATCCCCCACGCTGCTGCGGGATACGTTTGGTCCTTCGAGCCGGATAAGTCACATAAAGTGGACTAAAGAATAAGGGCCCGGCCACAACACTGCGTTGCGACGTCGCATCGCAAATTTTTTTTACAGATATCATGCATCTGTATGGAAAACCTTCCAAAACAGTCACATACAGTTCCCCAAAATTGATAATGCGCATAGAAATCTTCGCCATTGTTCGGCAACGCTCGTATTTCCCGAGCGCCAGAAAACGATATGTATTTAGAGTGGTTAAGTGCATTTTGTACCTGTCTTACTAATATTTATATTTTAAGAAATTTATGTAACTAACTTTTTATGGACTTACAGTCTGCAATAAATGATTCAATAATAATAATAATAATTTTCTTCATGCATTTTTTTTAGATTTATGTGTTTGGTGCTAAAAGATATATTGATTTATCAGTAACGAAATTTGAGTCCATAATTCATAATATTGTCATAATATTAAAATTTACTTCGAAAATGTTACAGTACTTTTCAAATGTCTTACTCAAGCTGGTGTTAATATGGAAGAAATAAGGTTTGAATAACAGAAGGTTTATATTAGAAGAAGAAATATGAATTTCAAACACAGGTTTAAATTAAAATCTCAGTTCAAAAGTATTTACAGCGCTGATCATTCACAATAATATTACAATTACAAACTTGGTTTTTTGGGTGTGGCTTTATTTGCAAAGTGTAGTCTATCAATGTGACGTATATTTTATTCTTAAATGTGCCTCATAATATGGCGTCAACAAAAATAATTAAAGTTGAAATTAAATTCACATTTGAAAAAAATAACAAGAACGATGTGTAATTGCAGCTCTTTATAATTCCACAAAAGTAATACTGATCTTGACCTTGAGACCCTTGACTGGTCGGTGACAGCCACCGACCGCCCAAATTGTTTTCGATTATGTGTCACATGATATTGACTACTATTTTTTTCGAACAAGGATCAAAATACAAGTGCTTTGTTTAAGGCTCTTACGATTCAATGATTCGGGTGTTTCCGGGAATACGACAGTTTGCGAAGATTTGCATGCGCATTATTAACATTGGAGAACTGTACTTTTAAAATGCAAGCCTGCAAGGCTCTAAGAAAGAAGGCAATTAATGTCCTAAGTTAGATCCAGGCTGCAGATCTCTACATTATAAAAATTGTGTGCATTATCTCTATAAGTAAACTTACTTTCCACTATTATTATTGTTGGGGTTGATTGCTGCCCGCAACAACGGGGTTGATAGTTTGATAGGGTGATTGCCGAACCGCCGCGTGATGTATGATACTGAAAAGACGTCGTAATGTGTGAACGATATATTGAACACTGAAATATGATTATGTAGGTACAATTGTCGCTAAGTCTAAGTAGGTCGACTAAGTAAATGTAAACTAATGCCTAGATGTTAACTCTAACAATTATTATCACCCGCAGGTTCTTACAGCGTATTCCCCTGGAGTTCCTGTCCTCGGGCGCGATGGACGCAGTAGTGGGGTGCGCCTCACTGGCCGCCGCGCTCGACCATCGCGAGGCCAACTCCTCTGTCATGAAGTTCCTGTATGATCTGACACGGGCGGCGAATTTGAGCACTAATGATCCGATGAAGACGCGGGTTAAAGGTTAGTTTTGGGTGTTGCTGAGTACCTACTAACGTTTTTGGTTTATGAACGAAATGTATTTAACACGGAAAAGAAAGAATCTGGAATTTGTAGCCAAAAATGTGATTTATAAATTAAACAAATTTAATGGTGCGTGAACATCGATTGGTTGTCCATGTGAGGAAGTTTGGTAGTAGCGTACAAAGGATTTCACGAAAGAAGCCTCCGTAAGTGACGTACATATATCATCAGCCGCATCAATTTCTGAGGCTATTCTATTCTCTGTTGGGGTAACAGTACCTGCACCTGGCTCTCTCGAATGGAACCTTTGTGCATATCCCCAAGGTCTAAACTGCCTTCCTAAGCTTGGACCATTTTCCCACCACGCTGGTCCACTGCGGGTTGGTGGGTTCACATATCTAGATGTGCTAAATCTAGATATGCAGTTTTCCTCACGATGTTTTCCTTCACCGTAAGAGCGATGGTATACATTGTACTTAAATTCAGAAAAGAACTCATTGGTACATGTCAGCGCCGGGATTCGAACCCGCATCTCTGGCGTGAGAAGCGGGCGCTTACCCGACTGAGCTACCACCGCTTTACCCGACTGAGCTAGCACCGCTCTACCCGACTGAGCTACCACCGCTCTACCCGACTGAGCTAGCACCGCTCTCTCTCTTTCTGGGCTAATTTTACGGACAAATATACCATAAAATGTAAAACCTTATTTACCAGCCGCATTGCTCTCAACAGCATAATCTACCTTCCAGAGCTAGCAGACAACCACATAAAGAACTACGGCGAGTCCCTAACCTACGCTCTGCTCGAGGCCTCCGTCTTACACCTGCACGGCTACATGCTGGGCGAGGTGGCCGAGGTATTATATTTTTGAATATTAGAATGGACAACATTTCATTTTCTTTACCCTATATTTTTATTAGCTATTTGGAAAGTTTATAAAAAATAAGAGGACCCGTATTTTTTTATTTTGTATGTACATTAATTTTTGCATTTTATTTTTAACTTTAAAGTTAATTATTTTAAAACCGGAAGTGGCGTCACATATTAGGCTCAATTTTTATTTTTGTCTATTGCCTTAGTCTCAAAAAAAACATAAATGACACTGACAAGTGACATTTAAACTTTGTTTACATGCCAACCAACAAATGGGTCATTTTCAAATGACATTGATATTTCTGATGATACTTATCATGTAAAAAAATAAGCAGAAGCATTTTTTCAGCTGTGTAGGCGGTGGCATGCCCTGGGACATATTATATAGAGGTCATCTCTTAATACGTACTAATCAATAAAAAAAAAAATAGTCAGAAAGTGTCAGAACAGAATTTATGAAAATGACCCAAATAAACAACAACGTCACGATAAAACATCAACGTCAGTCAAAAATGAAAGTGACAGTTACTTTGTTTTTAAATCTATAGGCTTTGATCATCAAAATGCATCGCACCTGAAGCATGACGTCATCAGCACTTTTTTACTATTTTATGATTTTCTCGAAAATTATACATCCAAAAAATACAAAAACTTTTTTTTTGTGGCCTTTAGAGCTAAATCTCGAAAGGGTTTTCGATTTATAGCAGCTTTAGTTTTTTGAAATGTTGTCCATTCAAATATATAAGGTATTATAAATATATAAGGTATTATATATTTATGAATGAGTGACGTCCAGCGAAGCGTATAGCCTATTAAGCAATAGTTTATTTTTATTTTTATGTAATTTTGGAACCTTGCGGAGTTTTTAAAATTAATAAGGGACCATGAGAATATCTTTTTCAATTTTTAATTTGAAGTTGAAAATTCAGAGCAGTCTAGCTCGATCGTAAAATTCGAACTTTTGATAAAAAAATAACTAACTTACATAACAGCTAGGAAGCTGAAACTTTTATGGTTAAAAGAACAACTTAAGAGGATGACACAAAAAAAAATGCTTTAAAAAAGTTATAAAAAAAAAAAAACATAATTAATCCCCTGAGGTCGATTTTCGTAGAAAATTTGGAAAAAAAATCATAACTCCTAATCTACTAAAAATTGCTGAACATACATGGGGGTGATTTGGCTACCCCACCTAAGGAATCAATCATTTTCCTTTGGACGTCACTCTTTGGGCCACCCTGTATATATATATTTTTTTTGTTTTGTGTTTTGCGTACTATCCTGTGTTTGTGTTATTAGCGTATATGTAAATTGTTTTTCTGTGTAAGTGGTGTATTCGTGTAGCTCTAAATAAATGTATTTTCTTTCTTTCTTTTCTGTAGGTGCTGGTGGAGCTGGCGGCGTGGCAGCGCGCGCGCGGCGCCGACTGGCTGCGGCCGGCGCTGGCCCGCCTGCCGCGCGACCGCGCCGCCGCCGCCACCGAGCAGCAGTGCTGGCAGTTCCACCAGTACGCCATGAGGTGAGCTGTTTATTAACTCCGACGGAAAAAGAGAGGTGTTTTAAGTTTAACGTGTCTGTATCTGTCTGTGATTACGTATCTCCCATATCATTTATGACCGTGGTATCTGTTGTTTAACGTCAATTATCAGTTACAATCACTGATGCCAGCTCGACTACAGACGCTTCTATTGAAAAAAATACCGAGTCTAATCTAAACTTCGGACCAAGTAGTCCGACATATGGTCAATGAGCTAACGTATACTAACTAGGGTATTTACCTATTTTCAGAGTGGAGAAAGTGAAGGAGATGTCCCGAATGCTACGAGACTTCGCGCGCCTCTACCAGTGAGCAACACGCGAGGGGTTAACTTATTGATGCAGTCACTAGTCCTACCAGATTACAATTATATTACTTTTAAAACTCAAACTCACTGCATAATAAGTTCGCATTCAAGACTGGCTGATTATTTATCAAAATCAAGTGTTCGGACTTCCCACGCATATGTCTGACCTCCTCACGTATATGAATTCAGCTTTACAATCAGACCATTACCAATACATTGACCACTCACAGAAGTAAATGTAATTCAAATACCTTAATCAAAGGAGGTCAAAAATATCTGCGTGGCGGTCTGTACATTGAAACTAAATAGCGTTCATTAATAATATCGAGCTTCGAGAGAATAAATATAACGACGTAATATATCATTCATTATGACTAGATGATTTGATTATAGATAGACCTAAAATTGTTCCAAAGCTATAGAAATCTCGATTAATGTAGAGTGAATTCTATAGCTATTCTAATGTATGATTGACAAAATATTTATTATAATAATAGAGATAAGCAAGACGCAATAACATTTGCATTTCATTTGTCTTTCTTTAATACTTATTTGAGTGAATTATACAGCCAAAATTAGTATTCTTGTTGACAATATCCACTGTCGACGTCTAAGTAATAGTAGTAGGTAAGTATTGCCACTTTGTTTATATTTGAATTTATTTTGTTATACACCTTTTTACTTTTGGATATAATGTGTTACGAGTTAGGTACGCATCTGATTGTAAATAATAATATTAAATGTTTACTAGTATTTACAACTTTTATTTCACTTATAATTACTAAAATAGATATGTCGCAGGCATCTGCTTTAATCTCCTGTTTGATTGAACCGCTAGCCCGTTCATTGGATGACGCTATTCAGTTGTATGACTAGGCCGAACGTTGATTGTACAAGCATCACAAAACGTCCAACTAGTAAGCGGACTTAAAATCAGTCAGGTGGTGAATAAAACAAATATGGCGTCTAACAGCGAACAGCTGACACAAAAAGCACTTGTATTGTTATTTTTTGCAAATAAATTAGCTTTAAAGTGCGTTATTTATGTTAAAATAGTGTGACAACATAGATTTACCTATTATTACACCGCCGGCGGATAGTTTCAAAGAAAAAAATGTGCTGAAACTGGATAATTATGAACAACAATATCAAGGTACGTTTATTGTTATTGTTTAGTTAATTTGTGAGATGAGAGCTTTATAACATAGTCTTTTTGTTGACTCTTGTCTGGTCATGTTCATCCTAACCAGACATTACAAAGTTGCTATACTATATCCCATTTAACGACTTAGCTGAATAACGTTCAGTCAAGACGTTGGACGTTACAGTCGACCACTTGACGAGTTGTTCTTTAGTCATTCAACTGAGTAGTGTCATCCAATGAACGGGCTAGCGGTTCAATGAAACAGGAGATTAAACCAGATGCCTGCGACAGATACACCTTGTCAGATATGTGTATAAAATACTGTTACTATAAAATTACATTACATAGATTCCGCTAAATCCATTATTGTATCACAGTTTCCTCTTAGAATTCTTAGGACTCGACAGTGTGACGAAGCTGACGCGGCGCGGCGCCTTGGGGCTCGGGACCACCTTGTTAGCAGACTCGCTCACATCAGTCACTTTCGCTTGTTTGAAGAAGTTTCCACTGTCTTTACTGCCTTCCGCTTTAGAAGTTTTAGGAGATTCCGTCATTTTGCCCTCCGGTTTACTCGCTTCATCTTTCTTGCTTTCTGGGGATTTGTTCTCGGGCGTTTTGTCTGAAGATTGACTTTCGGATGATTTGTTTTGTTCTGTTTCTTCGTAAACAAGTTTGATATCTTCACTGTCTTCTATAACGATGGACTCTATGGTCTCCTTGGGCTTCACAAACTCGCTGCTGGAGTTGTCTGACCAGGAAGTCATGGCAACCTCCTCTAGAACATCTATTTTAACGGGTGTTTTTACCTTTTTCTCTATTTTAGCCTTCTTGGGTGACTTGCTGTCCGGCGCCTTGAATTTAATGAACGAGTCTATTTTGGGAGTGTTGTTGGATGCCGTGGGTTTGGTCTCTTTCGTTTTGATTGGCTCGGGTTTGGGCGTGGCGGTCGTCGCTTCCGGTTCATCAGTCTCCATCGGTTCAGGGGCTGAAATATCACAACATTTTATAAAAATAACATGACATACAGCAATGTGGGTGATTCAGTATACTTTGTTTTTCTTTCCTTTGTTTTTGATTGCAGACTTTTAGTTAGAAACTCTCCAAAAACAGTATGAAACAAAAGAAATAGATTGCTCTCAGTAGCATATTCTCACCGCTAGTAGCGTTGAGTGCCATCTCCTCCTCCTCAGTCAGTTCCTCGCCGAGCTCGTGGTCGCTGAAGCTGATGACGGAGCAGAACCCGTCCGTGCTGGACGCCACCAGCGTGCGCCCGTCGCGGGACCACGTCAGGTCCGTTAATCTGTGGGGGGAATGGTACTTTAGGTATATGTATGTGAGTTATTGGTGCCTCTTAGCGTGTCTTAGCTGGAGTAGCATTAATTTGTAACCGTAGTAGTTATGGTTTCGATTAGCCGTCAGTGTATCGGAACTTCCGATTCGGAAGCAAGTTACAGCTGGCGATTCACGAGGTCCAAGGGATGCGGATTGTACCGTGACTTAAAATCCGTCGAACCAAGTCCAAGTTTCTACACCATACGTTATTGACAATCGCGCACAGAAAGATATAAACTCAACATTTCCACTCACCTAGTATAATGAATATTACTAATCAGCGCGACGGGCGTCCGCTGCTGTGTGTCATACACCAGCACGGAGCCCTTCGTGGCCACCGCGAGCAGCATCCGCTTCTGCAGCGGGAAGGCGGGCGGCGGGCCGGCGGCTCGCAGGCGGTAAGCGCGCGGGCTCCAGCGGACTACTAGGGCTGCGGAGTCGCATGGTAGGATGCAGGCTGGCCTGCGGGGGCGAAGAGATTTAATTACTGAAGGGTAAAGGTTATGTGTAGGTAGGTTTGAAATGTAGTAATTGTTTCTTTGGCAGGTGACTTGATTGAGTGTTATGCCATGTTTAATCGTCGGTAAACAATCGGCGATGTGAATGATAGCGTGTTCTGTACTATCTTAAAAATCATATGATCTTGATTTCAAAATCGTGAACAACTTTACACTTCATGCAAGCATATGTGTTGGTAGCTTTACGGTAGAATGATCTACTCACACTTTCAAAGAGTATCTGGTATAAACATGCACCGCATTCATCGGCTTGGCGTCCAGCTTCCCCTGCTCGGGCTCCAGGCGGCCGGCGGGCACGGCCACGAGCAGCCCGTCGGGGCTCCACTGCAGGCGCCGGTAGAACGTCTGCAGCGTGTCGTCGTGGAACAGCCGCAGCGTAGTGTTGGCCAGTGGGTGGTCGGCGGGCAGAGGCAGGATGGCCTTGCTGCTGCGCGATGTCACCTTCTTGGTGGACACGTCGAATGTGCGGAATACTCTGGAATGTGGATGTAGGTTGGGGTTAAGTTTGAGAGATGAGTGTCAGACGTAGGGTGAAGTTGTCTTTTTCACAGAAGATAATCAATGTTAGATAAGTGCTCTGAACATAAGTGTTGAAAAGATAGATGGAATGGATAATTAATTAATTATGGCAACCTTTAGGCAGGATTGAAGGAGATGATAAACTTCTCTTCTCTCAGCCTATCGCACTACCAACCACTTTCTCGACATCACCAAAGGTTAACTGGTAGAGAATGCTACTAGCATTAAGTTTGCCTTTGTACAATGATTTTTATGTGCAATAAAGAATTTATAATAATAATGATAAGATTTGATTTAAGACAAATTAGCTAAGAAGCTAGTGTGTTGCACTAAATGAGCCTCCCTTATTTATTTATTTGTTCCCCCTCCCTTGTTGACATAACTGTACCATACATCCATCAACACCTGTTGCTTGCTTGTATCAATCATTATAAAATTAATTAAGAATTCACCTGTCCGAGCTAGTAGTAGCAATAAGCTGTCCCTTTGGGTCCCAGGAGACTCCCTGCACGAACCCCTTGTGGTCAGTGAGTATGGCGGTGTGGCGGCCGCGGGACACATCCCAGATCAACAGCTTGTTGTCTACAGAGCCGGACGCCAGGTGCAGCGAGTCTGAGCTCCAGCTGAGGTCAAGGACATCTTCCATGTGGCCTCGTAGAGTCTGGAATGTGTTGCAGATTGGTACATACAAGCCATAAACATGCAACTCTGAATTGGATGAAATACAAAACAGTTGATTAAGATGAAATAGCTAAAGAAACAAGACTTTTTATTTTACAACATGGTAGTACCCTAATGTTTCTCAGCATCATTTTTACCAAGCCTACACCCATACCAACTGCTGAGCAAAGACTCCCTCTTTAGCTATTCACATTGCTAATGCAATATTTTTTAAGCAGCTACTCTGCATCTTTGTAGGGCAAATTCCATCATATGGTACATGCTTGTTTCCCAATAGTAGCTTCCAAAGAACAAAGCTAACCTTCAATATAATCCACGACTCCTTGTACTGCTCATCTCCCTGCTCGAGGCTGGCCGGGGCGGGCTCCTTCTCGGCGTTCTGCTTCCAGATGAAGATGATGGCCTCATCGTCCCCCGAGGCGAGCAGGCGGCCGCTCGGCGCCCAGCGCACCACGTTCACCGCCTTCTGGTGCCGCGTGAGGTCCGCCGCCACCTCCACGTGCGCCGACCCCGACTCCGACTGGCTCAGGTACCAGATCTGTGTATGGAGGAAATAAGTTTTAGGATTAAGGTCATCTTTTACATTTTATTGTTTAGGGATCTGTTGACAGTCATCATTAGCCTCCTCCTGGGCTCCTGGTTGAGAATACAAGTTGAGAGTGATAATTAAAGTAGTTTTAAATGGATTTTACAAACCAAAACATGAGAATCCGTGCCACCTGTGGCCAGGCGTAGAGGATCATTTGGAGATGACACTGGTTGGAAATCAACGCTAAGAACGGGATCCCGGTTGTGCCAAGATATTTCGGGAATGGAGTACTTCATTGTTATTATCCTTATCAATTTAATTTGTAAACAAAATTATTGTTGAACAGACGAAACAGAACACAAAAATTACATCTGTCACTATTTTGGCGCGTAAAGTAAACTCGCCGATTTTTTTAAAGTGTGTTGCCTATTCTAAATAACTTAACAAAAGTGGTAGAAAGAAAATGTGTCACTTCACTCATCTCACTCATGTTCAGCTAATGATTGGCCATGCTTTTTAGGCAGCTGTTGCATTTCCATTATTGATAATCATAATAATATCAGCGGTTCCCAAAATATTTTTCTGATTACACCTACCGAGACGAGCAGAGAGGCGTGACAGTAGCCGCCTCGGGCTAGTGACCGGCCAAGGGCCAGGACATCGGACAGTCACTGGGGGAATTTCTGGGACCCTAGGATAGGTAACCTACATACAAATGGCTCCATAATGGAATATTTCTAACTCCTGGAAGAAACAGAACAGGCCGTCTAAAAAGAGAAATTGATGATTTTACTATGTGTGCCCTTCGTCAACAAATCCGGACATTTTATACATTTGTAAAAACGTTATCTAAATAAATATTTATTGGTTTCACTATTAGCCTTCATATTAACACCTTCTAGCTTGAATAATGAGCTTTTTTGTGGATGGTAAGTTGTTTTTAAATACAGAAATAGGGTAGGTAGTGAAAGGCAAAATTTCAAGTATCAAAGTCAGTTTTGTTTCGCTATAAAGGGTTGCTACATGAAAGATAGCTGCGCCCTCATTTAATTTCAGGACTTTATAGTTTCACTGTGTCTTGTGTAAAAGTGTAAACCATATAAGTAAGTAGTACATTGCTATTGTGCGATATTGTATGTGCTACTACTTAATTTCAGTATCTTCATATTTTTGTAAAGCCCTTGAAGGCCTTTCACGATTTTTAATCGTTGAAAATGAATGAAACTATTCATTTGAGTATATCAAGAAAAAACTAAACGCAACGCAGCTGTTTGTATTTTTTTAACATCGAAAGAAACCTGGCAACACCGATCTCTTTTTGACGTTTCGTTAAAATCGTGCGAAGCAAATACCAAAATGGTTCGTGTTTTTCCCAATTTTTATCCATTTAAATCTCAAATAGTGAAATGAAATGTGATTTAAATGAACCGGTGAATGTTCTAATGTGCGTTCCTGGACCCATTCCTGGATATATTTTACAGTGAACACTTGTTATTTTCAGGTAAACGTACCCAAACAGCGCAGGACTTACTGCAAAAAATGCAAAGTCCACAAGACCCACAAAGTGTCTCAGTACAAGAAGTCCAAGGAAAGGCACGCTGCCCAGGGTAGGAGACGTTATGACCGCAAACAACAAGGTTACGGTGGTCAGTCAAAGCCCATCTTCAAAAAGAAGGTAAACATTTATAACCTCAAATGTAATAAGTAATAGGTGTTCGTATTTCACTATCGCCTGCTTCTCGTTGTACCTCATAGTATCATTTATTATTTCGCTTTAATATCCAAGGAGTTTTTCAAGTGTGTAGAAATGTTTTGTGTTAGTTTCGCAATTTGCCGGTAAAATCAACAACTGTTAACGATACAGATATTTTTATATACACTCGCGAGCAACCAAATCGACTCAAGCCTTCACGGCGCACATATACATTGATTTTCCTAAAACGATAAATGGTAAATATAAAAGTGATATGTCATTCGAAAGCTGAAGAATTAGGCTTTCAATTAAGATCAATACCATAAAAAAAAACTAAGCGCAGATTTAATGACGCATTTTAATTGCCCGTCAGTGTTAATTACCTCATTAGGAATCCACGCCTTGCGCTACCTGATCCCGCTATAAAACCTTTCCACATCCGGTGTACCTTATCAGTCGCTTGTTGCAAGTTGACCGGTACACATCTCGTTGCATTGTATTCCTTGTTTTCGCAAACCCATGGATACCACACCAGAAGAAGCTGCTCAAGTTGTTGCCTTGCTGCAACAAGGGTTAAGTCAGCGAGCAGTCGCTGCCCAGCTCCACTTGAGCCAGTCTGCTGTATCCCGAGTATACAGACGGTTCCAAGAGACTGGTGCCTTCAATCGAAGACCAAGAACGGGCCGCCACCGCTGCACTTCAGAGAGAGACGACCGCTTCATTGTCTCAACCTCGCTGCGCAATCGACACCTTACGGGCGTTGATGTGCAGCAAGAACTGAGACGTGTACGACAAGTGGCTGTCAGCGAGTGGACAGTGAGAAGACGCTTGAAGGAAGCCAACTTGACACCAAAAAGACCTGCATCAGGCCCCAAATTGACTGCAGGCCACCGACAAGCGCGTCTTCAGTTTGCTCGAGAGCATCTCGATTGGAGCATTGCGCAATGGCGGTCGGTCCTGTTTACTGATGAGTGCAGAGTGTGTCTGCATGGCAGTGACAGGAGAGGCCGGGTCTACCGGCGTCCGGGGGAACGATTTGCCCAATGTTGTTTCGCTGAAACAGTAGCATATGGCGGCGGTTCCTGCATGATGTGGGCTGGTATTTCTCTAGAGGGAAAAACCGCACTTGTTTTCGTGCCTGGAGGCGGCCGAGGAGGCGGGTTAACAGCTGATCGGTACATCACCGACATTCTACTCGGTCATGTTGTGCCCTATGCAGAATTTGTCGGTGAAGACTTCGTGCTAATGCACGACAATGCCCGCTGCCACACGGCACGAGTCAGTCGGCAGTTTCTGAGAGAGAAGGAATTGCGCACGATGGACTGGCCTGCGCTCAGTCCTGACCTGAATCCCATCGAACACTTATGGGACGAGCTCAAAAGAAGAGTTCGGGCCAGGAATCCAGTCCCTGCAAGCGTGGACGAGCTGAAGACAGCTTTATTAGAGGAGTGGGACGGCATTCCTCAGGAAACTGTCAAAAAGTTGATAAGGTCTATGAGAAACAGGCTGCAGGCTGTAATTAGGGCAAGAGGGGGCAATACAAAGTATTGATTTAAATAAATAAATTTTTATCTTAACATTTTTTGTTTAATTTGTATAATACGATACCCATACCCTTTTTTCCTAAATTCCCGTTTTTCCTACAATTGCGTTCAGACATCATTTATTTCAAAAATGATGAATGGATTTCAATAATAATGATATCAAATTAAAGCTGACATCTTAAGCTTTTAAATGACATATCATTTTTATTATTTCTATTCATAATTTTACTTGTATTAATGTATGTTTGCGCCGTCAAGGCTTGAGTCGATTTGGTTGCTCGCGAGTGTAGTTAAGAGACTATTACACATGATTTAATAGTGACCTTTAACAGACATCAGCTGTTGTTAAAGGACAGAATAGTTACCTATCTGTGCACCTAATTTTATAGTGTCTCATCATAATTCTGGTTATTTGCCGAATATTGATAATCAGCAAGAATCTTTATAGTATAGAGTATAGATAGCTAGTTTGCTAACTTACCCTAATCTTTGCACGTTAAATGTATCTAAGTTTTAACACGATTAAATTATCTGTTTTAGGCTAAGACCACCAAGAAAATTGTACTCCGTCTTGAGTGTGCCGACTGCAAGGTGAGGTCACAGGTTGCGCTGAAGCGTTGCAAGCACTTCGAGCTGGGAGGAGACAAGAAGAGGAAGGGACAGATGATCCAGTTCTAGGCTGACCACTAATAAATAAGATAAAACTCTACTTTCTGACTATTACTTACGTCCCTAACCCTATGAATTTATGTATGATCCGGATAGTAATTCTTTCAAACTAAACTTTATAGATAACACAATGACATAGGTAATGCTATTAGGATTATAAAATTTGGCTAGGTAGGTACTTAACTATGTTTCTATTTTTTACAAATACTCAATCGCCCACCTATGCATGACATTGTGATCCTTTCCACAGTTGAAAACCTAGGTTTTCATAGGTACCTAGATTTTTTTGGAATTCATAATGAAAGCAAAATAGATTTTTTTTCATAAATATATTTTTATTGCTTAAAAATTACAGAAAAATATACAGTATCTGTATTAGGATCATATACATTTCATTCAACAGACACAACTCATTTCTTGACTATTTTCTCAAACACGCTTGGATCTAGTCCCTCAAGAGATACTTTCAACTTAACAGCTTCCAGAGGCACTCCTACTTGCACCATCTTCACAAATCTGTCATATTCAGGGTGACTTGGAGCTGGAGCTGGGGTCTCAGCTTCTGCTGGGGGTTCCTCCATCGGGGTGCTGGCTTGTGGAGGTTCCGGGTGCTCACTATCATGAGGTTTTGATGAATCTTTTTCAGAGTTATCTTCTGTTTTAGGTGTTTGTGTATTTGCAACTTCTGGTATTGATGCTAGCTGCAAGGTAATATTTTAGTGTAGAGTATAGTAATGTTCTAGTTTCTAGCTTGGCACTAAAACTACTTAGTACACTCATTGATTGCATATTGCAAATATTAATATATTACTGAGGGACTATTAGCTATCTACCAACTTCATTAGATACCTACTGTTGCAAATGGTGCAATAATGTAAGCCTTTTATGCTATCAATGAAATTTAATAAGTTCTATAAAGTTTCAAAAATAGAAATTTTAAGTTTCAACAATTTAACACCAGATTAACACCAAAAGTTGCAATTAAAATTTTACATAAGTATACTATTTGATGGTTTCGCACAACTATTACCTAAATACTGATGAACTCACCCTCGTCTCTAATATAACCAAAGCCGCTTCGGCTTTCTCCAACTTCCTTTCAAACTGCATGAGTTGTTGCTCACATTGTTTCATGAAGTTATTTAGAAATTGAATCGTAGATAAAACAAAGTGGTTTACAAATGCTAAAGTGCGCTTCTGCTGTAAGGCTGCTACCTGTAATAGAAAAGCAAGGGTATGAGATTTCCTCTTTTTTTACCAGATATTTTAAAATAAAATCGGACTAAAACTAAAATACTGAACCTTTGATAGATCCAAATTAGTAGGATCTTGATCAGACATCGTTTCCTGCATAGTCATTGTTTTGTGTCGTAAAATGCTTTCATACTGATTAAGTAAAGATTACGTATAACAAGAAAATCACGAATTATAATAATAAAAAGTTTTAGAAATAAGCGAAATTTCTTCTGAACTTCTATCAACAATCAACTAACAGAGGAAAATGAAAAAAAACACAGTGCCACAGAGTAGGCAAGGCACAGGCAGTGACACTGACGGGCGTATTCTGTGAATGTGAGGCATATTTTCATTCTCGTTTATTCTGTGGAACGTAGATTTGATATGTCAATGTCAAATAGCCTATGTAGTCTGTGATTCTATGTTGATTTGATTTGTTTTCATACAATCTTTCCTGAATTTCAAGTGTTGAATTCGTGTAAAAATGGCTGGAGAAGTGGTTGTTGACGCTTTGCCTTACATAGATCAAGGATATGACGATCCTGGAGTCCGGGAGGCGGTAAGTTATAACTTAACCTCAAAGCCAAGTTAACTGTATTTTTTTAGGCTTTTTCCCCATTAACTCGGTATTTACTAAACACAAATGATGCATTATTCACTATACTTGCCTATTTCAGGCCCTGGCTATGGTGGAGGAGGAATGCCGTCGGTACAGGCCCACAAAGAACTATCTAGAAAACGCTGGTCCGGAGCCGAGCTCTGCGTTCGAGACGCCGGCGCTGCAGCGCGAGATGGAGCGCGTGCAGCAGCGCCTGCCCATGGAGCCGCTCTCCATGAAGAGGTATCAACATTAACTACGAAAATCTGCACTTAGAATGCTTAATTTCATAATTATTTGCTGGTTTACAATGTGACTAAGAATGAAACCGTTTTTGCCTGGTCTTGTTCATTATAAGACCCTTATCCATTATTTACGGGTCAACCTGTATTGATTGAATACACCTATAATAATTCTTAAAACCTCTTTCTACTCAAACTAAAAAGTTTCCAAACCTATAACATTTCAGATACGAGCTGCCCCCACCGCCGGCGGGGCGGCTGGGCGAGCCCGGCGCGTGGGGCGAGGCGGTGGACAACTCGCACGCGCAGCTGTCGCACCAGGCGGCGCGCGTGCTCAACCTCGAGCTGCAGCTGCAGTACGGCGCCGAGGCGTGGCGCTCCTACCTGCACACGCTGCAGGCGTTAGTTAACAAGGCGCAGAACCAACATTCTGAGCTCAGGTTTGTGTTTGATTGGGTGTTCTTGATTGTGAGCTGAAGGTTTCCTTGCCAATCTATGTTAAATTACTTTACTGATTGAGTTAGAGGGGAGTAGTCATATCAGTTGAGTTTTAAAATTCACTGAAATATTCTTTGTGTTGATAAACTTTTAAATACATATAATTTTAATCATTTAACTATCATACCGCCCTACAGGAAGCAGATAGCGGCAGTGAACTGGGAGCGCAAGTGCTCGCAGACGGCGAGCGGCGCGCGGCTGCGGGCGCTGCGCCGGCGCTGGGCGCAGCTCGTGTCCGACAACTACCGGCTCGAGCGCGCGCTCATACAGCTCGAGACGCAGCTGCAGAAGGTAACCACATAGAGGAATACATGGCGGCGTCTGGAGTGAGCTTTGGGTGGCTTAACAGTGCTTGCCAGGATAGATATATGTATAGATTTCAGAATGCGGAATAACGTAGATACAAGATAAACAAGACAATAGCAGGCCTACCAACGTGGTCATCTATACGCATCTATCCGACAGCAACCATAATTGATGACTTGATGAGGAATGATGATAAAGAATATTTTGATATCCAGTTTTTACATTTTATCAAACTTTTCTCTTTTTATTGCAGGCCCGAGGAGAGGCGACAGACGATAACCTGCCCGCCAACCTCGAGATCGCGAAGCTGCTGCCCGACAAACTCAACTCAGAGACTGAGAAGGAGGTGCAGAAGAAAATTGAAGACATGTTTGCTGACTAACTTACGTAAAAATAATGATACTTGCAGTTGTATGAATGTATGGCGTGCGTGTGTTTTATGATTAGGATAAGGTGTAAATAAAAATAAATGATTAATAATAATGAATAAACATTACGGAATTTTTATTTCACTCTACTTCAGGAACGTTTCTATGGCCCTGTTGTTTACAATATTCATTCTGAGCTATAATCAGGATCACCAGAAATCATGGGTCGGTCCAGGTAAATAAAAGTCATCCGATCGGACTGAGCAAGCAGTTAGAAGCAGAAACTGATGGGCGTGGTGGGACTGATTTTGTCATAATATCAACGACGGTCCTAGTTTTTGCCTTAAATGTTTCTGTAAGATGGATTGTATTGTGAGAGAAGTAATCTGGACAACCAACATTGGACTGGATGAACACTGAACAATGATATCAAATCAGAAGAATTTGCAAATCAATCATTATTATTCTGAAGTCATAAAATAACTGCGACTGAACGGACCCTTATCATTCGAATGTCATTTGTTTTGTTTGACTTTTCGTCATCTGTCTGTCAAAAATTGTCAATTTATATTTAAAAATGGCGGAGGATGCATCAAGCAGTAGCGGTTGCACCGGCAATTTAGCTGATAATTCAATAAATCAAGATGAGTTGATTATGAAACAGCAGCGAGAGATAGAAAAAGAGGTGTGCTTTTTATTCATAATATTTTTTTTGTTCAGTCATCCTTATTTTCACTGTATGGCATTGTGTACGAAATCGTGACTGTTTGTTTTGCAGATTTCAGAGTCAATACCGCTAGTCGGAGAGCTGGAGGACATTACTTCTTTAGAAAAGGAATATTTCGAAGACCCAGTCTACCTCTTAAAAGTCAAAGATCTCACTTCGAAGTACAAACATATCCGCAGGACGCGGCCCGATGGCAACTGTTTCTTCCGAGCATTCTCCTACGCTTACCTCGAGAACTTACTCACGGACAAGACAGAGTATGAAAAGTTCTATGAAATTGCCAAGAACTCCAAGGACATCCTTGTAGCATTGGGCTTCTCCCAGTTTACAGTGGAAGACTTCTATGAGACTGTAAGTGTGGTATTTATTTGAGGTTACAGATGGACCCTTTGTCTCTTTGTTTGTATACCTTTGTTATCATTTACTGTTTACTTTTTGTGAGTCAATTTCACCTTTATTCTAAAACCTTTTTTAGAACTAGAACTCCATCTTTTCAGGTGCACACCATAGAGTAATTTTATTTTGTTTTTTTTTTAAGTTTATGGAGGTGGTGCAGCGGGTCGGCGAACAGGCGGCGGGCGCGGAGGGGGCGCTCCCCGCCGCCCGCGCCGAGCTGCATGACCGCTTCAACAAGCAGGGCTACTCCGACTACATCGTGGTGTACCTGCGGCTGGTCACGTCCGGGCAGCTGCAGACGCAGCACGACTTCTACCAAAACTTCATTGAGGGCCCTCGCACTGTGACTGAGTTCTGTCGGCAGGTAGGATAGTCAAGTTAAATATTGCTTTTTTCTGTCTGTGTATTAAAATGTTGTTATAATCATTGACTGGTATCATAAACTCTTGGAGACATGGAACAAGATTTATTGGATCAGCCATAAGACATTATATTAAGATAAACCACATAACATAGAAATATTTGGCTTTCAGGAGGTAGAGCCAATGTACAAGGAGTCGGACCACATCCACATCATAGCTCTGAGCAACGCACTGAATGTGGGAGTGAGGGTCAAGTACATGGACCGCGGGGAGGGCAGCCAGGTAAAGATAGCTTCTTTTTAAATAATCCTTCATGTTACAACATTCAAGTTCTAAAGATTCCTGTTAAAGTTCTATTTACTATTCTCTTTTAGAGTAAAGTTGTTTAAATCTTCCATGTAGTACACTCCCATAGCAATCCTTTTAAAGAAATGAATGTTTCAAAGACCTGATAAAATTCCACACTGTGTAGGTAAAATTCATAACTGCTCAACTGCAGCTGTAATACGAAAATAGCAATAGTCAGAATTCAAGCTAAAAGTTGTGTTGCACCCTTTTTATTTTAACTGATTTTTAAGTGATAACGATAACACTATGCTGGTCTTTACAGATAACAGTAGGCTGCCATTGTCAGTATTCTGATCATTGTGTTTTTGATTTCCTCAGGTGATAGCGCACGACTTCCCGGAGGGCGCCAAGCCGCTGGTGCACCTGCTGTACCGGCCCGGCCACTACGACATCCTCTACGGGTGATAGGCCGCCGCCTCCAGCTTGTTCGTCTTGATTATAACATTAATTATACTTGTACCTATTTGCGACTTTTATTTTCACCTTTTCGTACGAGATTAGCTATCTAGACTAAGGCAATGCTAACTTGGCAAGGTTTAAGGGCGCCTTCAAATTAGTCGCTAAGTGTCGCGCGGAAGCAGCGCTGCAGTCTAAATTCCATATAAATTATTAACTAGATTTAGATTTTGACAGCAGCGCGGCTGCAGCGCTGCTTCCGCGCGACAATTAGCGACTAATTTGAAGGCGCCCTAAGATAGTTTTCTTTAACTGGTCGAAAATTAAGATATCCTAATAAAAAAAATAAGTGAAATTATAAAGGACTGCTCTAATGCTGGCCCTTTGTTTCTTTTGCACAGTGAGGTTTTGTGGGACAGAAAGAATTTCAGCCAGGATCATAAAAATTAAAATCATTAATTATTATTATAAAATTAAAATCAATGTATTTAGGTACTACTTCAAATTATCACTTAACATTACAATTAATAATCACCGCTAGTAGTTACCGTACGCTAGATAGGTACATCATGGTTACACATAAAAAGACATACAAGGTTACGCATAGGGAATGCAGTCATTAAAAAATTCAAACGTCTAAAATTGTTTATCGGCAGAAGTAAACCCCATCATCCTCTCTCTTGGGCTTGATGCCCGCGAAGAATGCCTTGATATCCTCCTCCTTCACCACCTCCTTGCGGTCCTTGAAGCTCTTCAGGAAATCCAGCAGTTTGTCCCGCATGTTGTTGTACTCCGTCAAAGCATTTATCTGCTGAATCCTGTCCAATGAAGACAGAGCTTCTAAGCCTTTCTCGTACTGTGTGGCTTTCCCATTTGTTTTTTCCTTACCCAAAGCTTCGTAAGCACTAACTGTATCTTCTGGATCTATTAAATACAGCACAGACAGGTCTTTGTACATGGTGAGACATTCACTGCAAGCGCAGAGTTTCTGGCGGAAGGCTGATGGCCAGAATGTTGCACCTTTAAATATTCTCTTCACACCCTTGGGCCGAACACATGCCTTATTGTCGTCTAGTTTTGGCTTTTTAATTTCAGATTCCTCCTGTATTTCTTCAGTTGATAGTTTTCGTTTGTTCTCCTTATTTTCATTGACACAATTTTCTAGAGTTACTGACATGTCGGAAATATCTTCTGAAGCACCATTAGTATTCTCAGCAGCCATTTCTACATCAGCTGTGGTTTTGTCTGTAATACTCACATCAACTTCAGCTTCTTTCTTGTCAGCATCTTCAGTACTGCTGGGGGCCTCATCAATTTTGACTTCATTGTTTACATCAGATACCTCAGTCTTTTTATCACTTTCTACACCAGTAGAGCTTTCAACTTTTTCAGTAACAGTCTCAGTGTTGGTTTCCACCTTTTGCTCTTCTGTGTTTTCTACTGGTTTTACTTCAGTATTTATGGACTCAGGTGTTTCATCACCTTCTGCAAGAAGTTTATCAATAGCATCAATCTCTTTATTATCCTCCGATGGATCAGCATCACCACCAGGCCCTTTTTCAGAATTTGCTTCATCAGTGTTTGCAGCTGTTGATATCTCATTGATTTTAGACTCATCTGAAACACTTTTTTCATGAATATTCTCCTTCTGATTATCAATCTCATCAGGCTTTTGAGGTTCTGTATCTAACAGTGTTTTAGATTCTGAACTAGCAGACTCAATACTATCAGAAGCTAAAGATGGGACATCTTTATTTTCAGATACTATTTTATCTTGTTCTGGTAATGACTTCTCTGTTTCTGATTTAGATTCTACAGATTCTTCATCTGTTTTGTCTTTTTCTGGTGCCAATTCATTATTTTGTTCAGATCCAGTCTCTTCTTTTTCAGTTCTTTCACATTCTGTATCAGGGGTAACATCTTCCTTTGCTACAGGCTGTTCATCTGGTTTGGCTTCAGAATTTACATCTCCTACAATACTGTCATTGTTTCCTTCATCTTGAGTGGAATCACCATTCAGAAAACTGGAATCTTTTATAATACTATCATTGGTTACATCAACATCTTCATTTTCCAAGATATTAACAGAAAAACCAGTATAGTCATGAAGGAAATCATTCTTTTCCATACAGAGTTTGCAGATCATTTCAGAAAATTGATCACTACCAGGTACAGTTGCCTCTAAGTGGGAAGAGTGAAGCCAGTCTTCACACATGATGCACTGGATCATCTCATCCTCCACGGGGTTGTCAGGGTCAGGGTAGGGCCGGTGGCAGGTGCAGTAAAGGCCACTGAAGTTTTGGTTGTAGTTATTGTCATTGTTGAGTTGGGTCTTGCTGGGGGTGTACTGGCAGGGGTGTGAGTTGAAGTGGGGGTTGCCGCAGTCGCAGCGGAAGTTCCTCTTGGTGTAGAGCTCCACCAGCTCGTGGCCCTCGTGGCAGTTGAGGCTGCAGGCGAGGCACACGCCTGCTCTCTTCGCCGGGTCGGCCTTGGCCTCGCTGCAGCAAGTCAAGCAAGCATAAATAGCCTGCCTCTTGATGTAGCCCTGAAAACATTGAATAAGTATTGAATTTCGGTGAATAATTAGAGATATGTGTTGAGAAATCGGACAGTGAACTTACAAGTACAAGAATTATACTTAAGGCAAAATTTTAAGGCAATATTGGTCTCCCTAGCTGGTATGTATACGTACAGGGAGCTACAATAGGTTTATGACTAGATATCACTACATTAAATAGATGGAATAGTACAGAATTCATTAGTAGAGATGTAAAATTATCAGCTGTAGAACGTACGAATTGGATTTCTTTGTCAGCCATGTTTGTATGGTTACATGGGTTACGCGCTCTAAATTTAATAATTTATTAGATCTCTATGTTTATTACCTTCGAGTAAGTGCACTCTTTATCATCGGAGGCCCCGAGGACGGCGTTGGCATCGTCTTCGAAGTCCTGTTGTTCCTGGAGAACGTCCATCATTGTTACGACTTTCTCGCCGTCGCACTCCGGCATCTCAGCGTCCTCGGGGGTCGACACACCGTTGGTATCCATAATGAACAGCTTTCTAATTATATACTCCGAAAACAATAATGTCACACGTTAAAACAAAGAGATAATTTAGAAAAGCCGGTTACAAAAGGGCGCCGCGACAAGTTGCGAACGGAACGAAATAAAATTCAATTTTCAAAGCAGGAAAAAAAAGTTATTAGTTGCCAGTCTATTCTATGGTTGCCAGTATTTTTCCCCAAAATTTTACCAGTTTAGATCAGGGTACACCCTGGCAAATAAGTTTAGGGTACAAAAAGGACACTATAGAATGGCTTCTAAGGAAATAAAGTTTCTTTCAATACAGTATTTTTCATTGCTTGAATACCTGTATTTAATTGACTAAGATATTTAAAGATTTTATAAGCAAATAAAATAATGTGTAGAGAGAAAAGGACATTAAAATAAATTGATTTTATAGAAGAAATGGAACGTCCCAATTTTTACGACCATTCCCGATGTACAAAAACCCCGCATCAGGTGTTTTCAGCTTGTGAAAGTACATCATGCCTGGCCAGTAGAGACTTTTCAAGTAGACCACAGTTCCGCTCTGTTCCAGGCTGAGATTCCAGCATCCGCTCGGGATGTCCCGGTCTATGGAGTCGAGGAAGTCCATGCTGTAGTTGTAGTCTGGTCTGGTGAGGAGGTTCGTGTTCCATCGCTGCTGGGCCGGCCTGACGTGGAGGTAGGACTGCAACTGTTTGCCTTCCGAGGCGTCGAGGCCGTAGAAGTGCGGGTTGATGACGGCGGTGCAGTCGGGGCGGCGCAGGAGCTGCCCGCGCGCGCACACCTCCGCCTCCTCGCTGATGTTGCTCACGGTGGCCGCCAGCCGGCTCTCCTCCAGCATCTCCTTGCATTTATCAGGGTCATCATCTTCTAATTCTTCATCATCGATTTTCAGCTTCAGCGTGGGATCGCCGCGGAACGGGAACGATGTAATTAAAGATAGATGCTTGTACTTCTTCTTCGCTTTCGGTAGGAGGGTCCAATAGTGGAAGTCCTTTGTGTAGAAGTACTTGCGGTCTTCGATGGCGTCGTGTGTGATGCCGACGGCGAGGTGGTAGTCGCCGTCGACGGCGTGGATCTGCCCCCAGTACTGCACGTGCGTGAAGTGGCTCTCGGCCTGCAGCAGCGTCAGCGACTGCTGCAGCCGGGTCACCAGCTCGCTCGACAGCATGGCGCCGTTCACGTTCGCGTACTTCTTGTAGTCCCACAGTCTGTGGACGTTCATGGTAGATTTAACATAAAAAAGGGACAAATCGCAACAAATCAATAGCGTTTAGTTGGCTTTGAATGGGGCCATGTATTAATCATAATAAGTGAGTTGTCGTTGTCAATGTTGTCAAACATTCACACCTCGATGCCTTGTTCTAAGGGACCAAGGACCATTAATTATTATTTGGAGAGAAGACATTTTTCCTTATTTTTTATTAGGGTTCCGTAGCCAAAATGGCAAAAACGGAACCCTTATAGTTTCGTCATGTCCGTCTGTCCGTCTGTCCGTCTGTCCGTCTGTCACAGCCGATTTACTCGGAAACTATAAGTACTACAGTGATGAAATTTGATGGGAATATGTGTTGTATGAACCGCTACAAAAATATGACACTAAATAGTAAAAAAAAGAATTGGGGGTGGGGCCCCCCATACATGTCACTGAGGGATGAAATTTTTTTTTTCGATGTACATACCCGTGTGGGGTATCAATGGAAAGGTCTTTTAAAATGATATAAAGTTTTCTAAAAAACATTTTTCTTAAAGTGAACGGTTTTTGAGATATCAGCTCTCAAAGTCGTAAAAAGTATGTCCCCCCCCCCTCTATTTTTATAACTACGGGGTATAAAATTCTAAAAAAAATAGAGGTGATGCATGCTAATTAACTCTTTCAACGATTTTTGGTTTGATCAAAGTATCTCTTATAGTTTTTGAGATAGGTTGATTTAACTGTAATTGCTGCTACGGAACCCTTTGTGCGCGAGCCCGACTCGCACTTGGCCGGTTTTTTCATATATGGGCCTAGATAATGTTCTATTCTACTTCATCGTTAGGCATTTTAACTACAGTGTCACAAACTTATCTGTTCCGGTGAGAGCGAACTAAATTGATCTATATCTGATTACTTACTAATGAATTACATATTGATAAAGATTAGATGGGTTCCATAAAACAACAACAGCGAATTACCACTACGGGCAAACATAAAAAGTTATAGAATGAAGAAATATTAGACATTTACGTGAGCTCTCACCGGAACAGATAAGTTTGTGGCACTGTTCACAGTTCGCATCCTTCTTAATTTAATAATCAATGTTATCATATCATTATAAATTTTATTTATACCTATAATATAGAGATAAATAAATAAATAATAATAAATCTATCTACTTATGACATAATTTATAGCGAAATGCAGCGAAATCCCAGTTGGCTACCAAGGAGGTTTCTTATGTCAATTATTTTTAAAACATGAAATAAATATTTTGCTACCGGCCCTCTGGCGCTCGTAACTTGTAACATGATGCGGCAAGGCAATATGAGTTCCGACTTCGTTCCAACTTCTTATTAGAATTTACACGAAGAAGATTTTCGTTAACTATAATACGTATCCTTACGAGATTTAAATTTATTTGAATGGTAGTTAATCGTATAAAAGATTTTTGGTCTCTTTTTCGTTACGCGCATAAAAATTTCTTTAACGGACACGTCCATTCGCTAGAGTACTTTATACAGCAGCTGTTTTTATGTAAATAGTATTTTATTTTGTTCCTCTGCTATACAACTTGTTTATTCAGGGTATTTTAGACCGTTTTTTTGTTTTGCTACTGAGCAATAGATGGCGCTAGTAGTCAGAAAAGTCATGAAATATAACTATTTTTTCTCAATCATTTTATAATACGATATGAATTTATTTTCTGAGACTATAATATCTAATATTATATCCCACTAATATTATAACGGCGAAACTTTGTGTGTGTGTGTTTGTTTGTTATTTTCTTCACGGCAAAACAGCTGAACCGATTTTAATGAAATTTGGTATTGAATTAGCTGACACCATGGATTAACAAATAGGCTACGCGGAATTCCGGAGAAGCGAAGCTTGCGGGAATACCTCGTTACATAATATAAGTTGCTTTGGCTTACAATACAAAATAATTACCATACTCACCACAGAATAATAACTCTATGCCAAGACCCCTTTTCATACCACCTTGTAAACGAAGGTAGGTTTTATGTGTTTGTTTAGTTACTTAGGTATCATTTTATAAATGAAATGATCTAAATAAAAATGTGTCAACTGCCCATACCCCGCGCCCCGTGCCCCGTTGCAGTGCAGACCCAGTGGTCTCGGGTTCCCTCGTTATCCAAACACGTTCCGATTTCCTTGGACTGATGCGTGTTTCCATTATGTGTGCCTTTCTTTAACAACACCTACATTCTACAATCTTGAGATACGTAATGAGATCCTGATATCATCAGATAACCTAAGTACCTACTACTTACATAGTTACTTACCTACATAAAACAAAATGTTCGGGCAAACTCAGAAAATATCTTTAAGTAGGACCTAGGTATATGTTCGATCTGAAAATAGTTGAACTTTTAAACATTTTCAACATTTCTTCTTATTTTTTGAATATTTGTTACAATTTGTAATTTATCGTTAGGATAGGTTGCAAAATTGTTAAGTTTGGGCAAATATATTATAATAAGGAATAAGGGATGAGAAGAGTTTACAGTCTTTATTCTGCTAAGCTAAATGAAGACACCGTAAGTACCATCTAGATCGTGTCGCGACAGACACAGGACACAGGAGCCAGACCGCACCGGACACCTTGTTACCACACAAACAAGCCGCGCGGGAAACTACCGGAAGCACCGGAAATACGACCTCCATGTTTTTCTAAGGCTCTCTAGTTTATCAGCAGAAACAAGAAGCCTAGAACTATTGTACTTATATAATTAAAGGAACTATCTTGTCTTGTCAGTGTCAGTGTCCTTTTTAACCTACTTCGAAAAATGGAGGAGGTTCTCAATTCGTCTGTTTGTATGTTTTTCCGTTACGAAACTAACTTTTTAATAGTGTCGCTATAGTTTCTTTGTTGCCAGTGTCACTTTTTCATAGACAACAACTTACTTTATAGAGTGAGGACATGTTTTTAGGGTAGCGTTCGGAAGCCGGGCAGTGCTAACCTCTTTGTGCCTGAGGTCCAATTCGGCACGCGCCGGCGCTCTTCAGCGGCGGAACGTGCGATTGTCTCGCGATCGACACCCGTGATTATGCCATTATGCGACTGTTGTCGTCGTTATTAAAGCACGTGCTGTCGGAAATCGATAAATATCGGGTTTTGATACGTCACTTGACGTTTAGTGTTCTTGGGCTGGTGATGGTCCTTCTGTTTTTGTCTCCGCAACCCGTGTCTGGTGTTGATGGTTTGATTTAATCTTCACTTTAAAGAATAATCGATACATAGCTTTGGGGAAATTTAAAATAAAATACATTATGTGGAAGTTTCAAACTCCAACAAAGGTGAGGGCAGGGCAGGTACTTTCTAAAATGTCTTAAATGTTAGAAATGTGTTAGAAGCACGTTTTATACTTAGGTATCTAAATAGGTATTTAATTTGACCATAGGAACCGTCTAATGACTTTCTATTACTAACACTACTTATGTTCAATTTAACCACTAAAATAAATAAACTTCATAAATAAGATCCGAATTACTGTTACGTAGTGAAGACGTAGTAGCCCTGCTGGGACTTTCTAGACTGGTCTTTTAGAAGACCTCAGTAGTGCCAAGACGATTGTTGTCTGATCATGATGATCATAATTATAAATGATGTATAGATTCGGATATGTAATACTTCAGTGGGTATGCCGATATCAATTAGGTGACTAATTTTCTCCCACAGTCCCTTCCAATTAGAGTAATCTAGAAGTCCCCTGTCCGGGTCCATGTGTGCTCCATTCAAAATCGCAAATCAACTCTGATTGACTTGTTTTCAAACGAAACACCGGCTGTCTACCGTTCGGAAAGCATGCAGGCGTGCGAGTGAGCAATCTGAATGGGATCGTTCAGAAACAATGAGCGTGTGTTCCCACCGCCGCGCCCCGGGCCGACTCCCAATATTTTTAATCGTTCTTTATTATTTTTTAGTTCTAATTGTTTTCGAACGAGAGGTTGGCGGTCATGCCCCGGGGCGGGCGCCGTTTTGTCTGAAACCGATACCGTTAAGTTGCAAAGAAAATAAGTTCATGCAATGAGCTTTCAATGAAGTGTTTTTGTTGCATTTTTAAGCTGTTTATGTATGTTTCATTATGTTCATAATAATATATTGTGTGTTGCATGTGATCATTATTAGTAAGCTTTAATAATAACGTAAGTATTTAACTACAGATAGTTTCTTTAGAAGAATAGAAGTTCCACAACGAACTCTCCCTATTATTTTTAATGAAGGAGTTTCACAAGATGGCATTTGGCAGCATTGTGTACGAAAAATAATATCTAGTAGGTAACCAAATTACTCACTATCGAGTACAATAATGTGTAAGGCAGTTATTAAAACAATTATAACTGAATAGAGAATTGAATTATTCGGAAATAAACCAACTAACATAATGACTCTTCAAAACTAAATCACAATGCATTCCCACAGTTGTACTCAATAAATTGCAAAAATCGAGTGTTCTTTTCCCACAATTAGTGAAAAGAAAAAAATCTTGAGCCCGGTCGAGTGGCGATTTCTGAACGCATTTTGACAAAACGCGCGTTTATTGGCTGTTTAATCGATCGAAACGTCACAAACAGGGGGGCAATTGGCGCGAATTTGAGATTAAGGTTATTTGTGTTAAACACACGGTATTGTGATTGTTCGTCCGCCCCGGTGGCCGAGGGGCCGGGGGCAGAGCGACGGAATATCAATTGCTCTTTAGTGAACATTCTCATGATCAATATGCGAGATCAACGGCTTCTAGTAAGTAGTTTCGTGTCCGTTTACTAATTATTATTATTTCAATACTTTTCTTGATTTAGTTATAGTTTCTCGTAACAATTGGCTTCAATATGACTCTACGCGCCTGTTACCAAAACAGAGGCATGTTTAGAGCCTAATAAAAGTATCAAATTGAACACCAAAATGAAAAAAAATATATTTATCGGGAAGCTGAAATCCTCTGCTTTAAAATTAATGTACATTGTATCTCAGTAATGCCCTTTAAACACCTATAATTTTTTTTTTCACCTATATTTTTTTTTTATGCAGCCTGTGTCGTGTCCCACTGCTGGGCAAAGGCCTCCTTATAAACTGACCACCGTTCCCGATCATGTGCTTCCTTCGGCCATTGAGGCAAAAACCTGTCGAGGTCGTCTCGCCATCTCCGCCTGGGTCTTCCGCGTCGCCGACGTCCATCACTGGGCACCCACTCGGTGACAATTCTGGCCCACCGGTCCGGGTGCATGCGACAGACGTGGCCTGCCCAGGCCCACTTCAGCTTCGCAGTCTGTGCGCCCACATCAGTGATACGAGTCGAGGAGCGTAGCGTGTTGTTCCGGATTCGGTCTATCCTTCGTACACCAAGTATAGTACGCTCCATCGCTCTTTGGCAAACCTTGAGTTTGGACTTCTGATGTTCGGTCAGAGACCAAGTCTGTGCGCCGTAGGTTAGGACAGGCAGTATACACACATATATATTTATGTTCGGTAAATTCTGCGGTTTGCTAGACCGGGACCTTAATAATTAGCAAGCAAGTAAGTTTTCGTAGTGTCAGCTATTAGGTTATTTTTTTACTTCGAAACTTGGTGTAATGTAATGTAATGATGTAATGCTGAAACATTATTCCTCCGCGATATGTTGCCAAGCTCATTGTTAGTTATAATGGGCTGGTAAATGCAACGGCCATTATAATCTCAGTGCACAACATAATCATCGTGTTGTTATCTCGCAGTGTGAGCCGTGGGCCACGTGGCGCGCACGCGACCCACGCTCCATCACGACTGAGTTGAGTCCTGGGAGTGGACACGTAGCTGTCAATGTTGGACAACACACATTTTCAGTTGTATCTATCGATAGAAAGCTTTCAGAATTGGTTTTTCACTGTCCCTCAAAACCTATTATACCGTATTTCTATGGGTTAATAACATATTTCATACATACATACATATGCCCACGACTGTAAACCCCGAAGGGATAGTCAGAGGTGACTCGCAAGCGATTCACCCGCTTTTCGCTTTACATTTGTACTCACGTGATAGGTCTCGAGCCGTATCGCCGTTTTTGAATGAGTACAATGCACTGAAGTTTCGTGTAAGTGGGCAACCCGGCTGTCAGATGTTTTCAAGCTGCCCGAACGCTGCCGAAGCAGCAACCGGGACCCACGGCTTAACGTGCCGTCTAAAGCACGGAATGTTCCCCATCCAATAGCTGACCGTACCAGTGGTTGCTTAACCTCAGTGATCGTAACTGATCAACTCGACTACGGACGCTCCGGAAAAATATATTTCGGTTGTAATTTTCGTGTTTGCATGCATTCGATAATATTGTAAAGGGTGTTTCTGTATCTTTTTATGAGTGTCGTAGGTATCAGCAGTACACACAAGGGTGCTGTCAGTGTTGCGAGCGTGCGTCCAGTGCGATGGGGTTGCCAGTGAGAATAATTGGCGCCCCGCGGTCCGCCGCGTGCTAATGTTTTCATAATGACGAGTGGTCCGCGGATTTAGTTGTTGTTTTGAGATTCCGTATTATTCCTCTAATGAAAGTCGTTGGTTGACGGTTTTAAACAGACTGATTTATTCAAATTTACACATAGACAATACATAGACAATAGATACGAGTTTCACCTTGTAGGCTCATCACCTATATTTTGATAACATTTTAACACCCCCACTTTATCAAAATAACAAAATTTTCAGCAAATTACAAACAGTGGGGAGGCAAAACTACGCATAAACTTAACATTTCAATATATAATGATAAACAAAGTATTCAGCTCTGTCTTGGCTATTCTAAATTAACAATTCCAAGATCTTTCATAAATTTATAATGTTTAATACCTGGCAAACCTTTAGTTAGCAAGTCAGCGGGCATGTTAGCTGTTGACAAATACCTAGCTTCAATTAATTCATTTCTTAGAACATCTCTTATGAAATGGTACCTAACATCTATATGTTTGGACCGCTTATGTGACTGATCATTGTTTGCCAACTTTAATGCACTCTGGCTATCATTATACATAACAATTTTAGTACTAGAACCAATTATTTCAAGTTCTAATTTCTGTAAGTATATCGCTTCTTTGAATGCCTAATCACTGGACTGAAGGTCTCTTGGTAATCAATACCAGCCTTCTGGGTAAAACCCTTGGCCACAAGCCGTGCACGATATCTCACTTTATTGTCTGAATCATATTTCTTTTTAAACACCCACTTGCACTGCACTACACTCGCGTTGCTGGGAGTGTTGATAACTTCCCACGCTTGATTGTCTTCAAATGACTGCAGCTCCTCTGCCATGGCCTGCAACCACATCTGTCGCTCTGGTCCACTGATAGCCTCTGCATATGTCAGTTCGTCATCTCCTGTTGTAGCACACATGTTAGCGAAACCATATCTATCTGGCTTTCTCCTTTGTCGCTTCTCTACTACTGGTACTTCTTGAACCGGTGTAGCAGGTATCTCTGAAGCTTTTTCTGTATCCTGCGGCACTGAACTGTCTTGTCTTATGTTCAGATCTTCTCCACAAGATTCTGACTCTATGTTTTCTGCCTCAACATTCAAGTTATCTGATTTAGAAGAACTTGAGTCATTCAAAGGTCCCAGTTTCACCACAGATTCCTCTTCTAATTCCCCCACTGAATCTGTGCTCTCTAGGGAAACAGTCACTGTATCTGGACGCTTGGGTTTCTCTTGAATAACAACATCTCTACTTGTAGAAACTTGGTTATTTACTGGGTTATAAATTCGATAGCCCTTGACATTGTCACAATAACCAACAAGTATGTGTCTCATGGATTTCTTGTCCCACTTTGTTCTCTTTTCTTTAGGAATATGCACCATCACAGTACTCCCAAATACACGCAAATGTTGCAGATCAGGTTTCCTACTAAACCACATCTCATATGGAGTCTTTTCAATACCTGAAGCTATAGACCTGTTCTTAAGGTATACGGCAGTGTTAGCCGCTTCCGCCCAGAACTTCTTGTCCAATTCTGCTTCGAAAAGTAAGCATCTAGCTCTCTCCACGATGGTCCGGTTGTTCCTCTCACTAAGCCCGTTCTGTTCCGGTGTGTATGGATTCGTTTTCTGATGAATAATCCCTTCATGCTTCAGAAAATCTCGAAATTCATTGCTACAATATTCACACCCATTGTCTGTTCGCAATATTTTTATTCTTTTGTTTTGATAGTTCTCCACCATTGACTTAAACTCTTTGAAACAAGTCAGTGTTTCACTTTTGCACTTCAGGAAGTATATAAAGGTCATTCTGGTGTAGTCGTCAACAAACAGTAAAAAATATCTTGCACCACCTATTGATTTGCATTCCATCGGTCCACAGATGTCTGAATGCACAATCTGTAACATTTCTGTGGCTCGTGTGCCAGTCGGAAATGGTAATCTTGACTGTTTTCCTTCACAGCATACTTGACAGCTAGTCTTACTTGTCACAAATTTGTCTGGATAATTTATTCCACTGACTAAACCTTGCTTCATCTTGTTCATGTCTGTACTGTTTAAGTGCCCAAGCCGTCTATGCCATGTCTCTCCATCTGTTGTTGGTGATGATAACAAACAGGCTTCATTTTGCACGGTTAACTTGTATACATTATTGACAAGTTCCGCCTCAGCAACTATGTCACCTAATCTGTTTCTTATCAGGCATCGGTCAGGTTCAAACACAACACTATTTCCATTCTTTATTAATTCACTAACTGATAACAAGTTCGTCGCAAGTGTCGGTACGCACAATACGTTCTTCACAGTGACCTCGTAACCGTAACTCGTCGTGATTTCTACGTCGCCGGCACATAACACTGGCACTGTTGTATTGTCTGCTACTGTGATTTCAGGTAAACTTCTCGAGTCCATTCGTTTTGTCAACCAACTTTCGTTTGCAGTCATGTGTGCGCTGGCTCCAGAATCAACATACCAGTCGCACTTATTAAAGTTACCGCTCAGAAAAACAACACTGAATGCATTTGTTTGCTTTTTCTTCTCTGTTTTGTCGTTTTTCAGTGGACATTGAGACATATAATGTCCAATTTGTTTACATTTGTAACATGTTATTGTTTTGTTGGTTCTGTCATTTGAGTTTGACATTAACGTATTCGTGCCATAGACATTCGGAGTCGGTCCGCCATGTTTGCTATTGTTGCCAACCTTACCATGTTTCTTCTTTTGCCAACTTGACGCCATGAATGCTGAGTTTTCATTTCCGTTCACTACGAATGAGTCGCCATTTTCCATATCTAACAATTTTGTTTTTATGGAATCTGCGGTGATCTTCATCCCGGAATGCTCGATTGCCATGATCATTGGCATAAACATGTCTGGTAAACCGGCCAGTAACAATGACCCAACCCAATCATCGCTTATTGTGAATCCAGTTCCACTTAATCGTTGCGAAGTTTCTACAATTTGTGTAACGTAACTGGTCATATTTTCACATTTTTCTAGTCTGATGGAGATTAAATGACGTAACAAGGTTATTCTTCTTGAAAAGCCCGAATCATCAAACAGAGACTTTAGTTTTGTCCATAACTCCTTTGTTGTCTTCGTCTCCTTTATATGCACAAACAATGATGCGTCAATAGTCAGGATCAATTTAGCGCGTGCTCTGGCATCTGCTGCTATCTGTGCTTTATCTGTCGTCGCTCCTTCTTGCTTGAGGTACTTGTCCGTGTCCTCAAGAACTAGCAAGTTTTGAACGGCGAACGCCCAGTCGTCATAATTTTCACGACCCTTGAGCTTTGGTACACTAGCGAGAAAACTTGAGCTCATCTTGATTTTCTGATGTCACACGCGTAAAATAAACCAACAATCTAACAATAACTCTTCAATTTACATTATAACTTTAATTTTCTTTGCAAAATTTGGTGGCCCATAACCTCTAATGAAAGTCGTTGGTTGACGGTTTTAAACAGACTGATTTATTCAAATTTACACATAGACAATACATAGACAATAGATACGAGTTTCACCTTGTAGGCTCATCACCTATATTTTGATAACATTTTAACAATTCCTAACGGGGGCGAATGCTTGTTGTCCAAATAAAACAAATACCCGAACTAGATGATAAGAGGACAGTTTTTTGAGTGTGCTCTCAAGAGGTGGGTAGATAAAGGGCGATTTGTAAAAATATCGTGTGAATTTTATATATTTTTTACGAGCTTGTCTATTATTAAGTAATACATTTTATTAATTACTTACTTATTACAGACATTGATTGGTATTCAAAATGTCAAGTAAGTTGGCTGATCTAGATGCTTGCCGTGTTATTATCTAATAACAACAAATTATATTACATTTATAAACATACATATACATATATTGATGTTAACACAAGATAGGTTCTAGTGAACTCTAACTGAATCACTCCATATCCAAAAATGATGAAATAAAAAATAAATCGATGCGAAAACACAAAACATCCACAACAAAATACGGCACGCAAATCGGCGAGGCGCGTCGCGGATAATTCCAATTAAAATGGACCCAGGTGGCGCTCGGCTGGATATTGTTATATTTTATAAAAATACGCGCCTCGACGACATATTAACAGCTCGAGGCGCAATCGGTTCCGATGTAATTGCTTTATTAAAGTGGAATCCCTGCGCTTCCTCTACCGAGGTGATGTATGGACTCAATGACATTGTATTTTATATTGTATGTTAATTTATTGCAAAACATTGTAGTCTAAAACTTTGTTAATAAACTCACCTACATTTCGGATACAACGGTAGTTTCTATACCCATTGTCAGAACATTATACGTTACAAGACTCCTGACACATATTTGATGAATTGTTATGGATGTTGCTGCAACTTATTATAGACTACTTACCCACATATTTTCTCCAACAATAGTCGGAATTCAGGCTTCTTTAAAAAGTTAATCTGTTGCTTCTTTAAACATAAGTAGAGCTGAATATTAAACGATTGGGAACAAAGGCGTGTGGACATGTGGCCGATGGCAGAGACAAACGTGTCCAAGTGTGGACAACAGGAATGCGGTAGGCAGAGATATGCATGAGCTTACGTTATTCTGTCCGCGCACTAAGAACAAACGACTTGTTGAAAAATTAACTAAGAATGCTCTCAGCTGATAATGAACTGGAGTTAAAGCTTCTTTACTCCGTGACTGTATTTTGAGATCACTTCGCTTCGACTATTTTGTACAGAATTGTTCCAGCGAAGCCTATGTTTCGTGTTACCACTTTCTTATTTAAATGACAAGTAGGTTTTAATTTGTAAAAGTAAATCTTACTGCTAGTACATTTGTTCAGTTACGTAATAAATCTTACTCTTAAGTGTTGCGCATAAACAGAAGTCATCGTTTCTTATTATTTTCCTATGATGTCTGTTGCAAGTCACTCTATTCATTGTCGTGCAGCCCGCAGCTTACCTATATTATAACAAAACTGTAACATACAGCAAGCAACGACCCTTAAAATGTCAAAAGATTTACTCCTTACTCCCACATAAAGACCTAAACAAATGAAATAAATTTTGTATGTGTAACTGCCTACAAATAAAGGGTGTACCGACAGCATCTGCATGATGTGCGGACGAAACGATCAATTATCGCCATTGTCGGGACCGACAATACGTCTTAGCACGTCGTCGCGCCATATTGAGACATTCGTTACTCTATAAACGACCCACGCTCCTTGTGCGCGTCATCGATACATTCGAATGTAATCCCTGTTGGGGAAATTTAAATTTGTATTTGGAACGGCGGGACGCGTGACAGGTGCGTTCGAAAATCGAGTCAACCTCCCACTGCTTGCCGACAATGCGACACCAGTTGTCGGACAATGCCGTGGCACAGACCCCATTCTGCCTCCACGTGAACCAACCGATGACTTAATTAAATTGGAGCCATCTCCAGGAAGGTGGGCAGATGATTTGTCTGTCAGAGTTTATATGTAGGTCTCTTGAGATTGGCAAAATCGATCTTTCGTTTGTAAACATGAGGTGGGTTTGGCGAGAATGACAAATTCTCACGGTTCTTACCTAACTTTGTATTTTTTTTGTATAAGGCCGATGTATGAGTACTAATGTGCAAATTTGTAACTTATAAGTACATTTAAATCACTTTCGTGACTATAGTCATATCGACAAATACGCTACGTTCTCGGCAGCCTGGGAGTACGCGACATCGCCGACAAACTCCAAGAAAACCGCTTGCGATGGTTCGGACATGTCAAGAGAAAACCACCTGACTATGTTGGAAACGAAGCACTGCGCCTGTCCGCCCCCGGTCGGAGATCCCGAGGAAGACCTAAAACCAGATGGATAGACGTAGTGCAAAAAGACCTACGACACTGCCAAGTCTCTGAAGACGACGTTGGAGACAGGGCGAAGTGGAGAGAGAAAACGAGGAAGGCAGACCCCACCACCATATGGGACACATAGCCTGAAAGAGAGAGAGAGAGAGTCATATCGACAAATCGACATGTAAGAAGATATTCTGAAATTACTTTGTAAGAACGGCACTTATCCGTAACAACACATTACAAGCACGCTTTCCCTAATCCCTTCGCGGTGCTCCAAAATCTATATTATCAAACGAAAGCCAAATCGCAAATCTGTCACTTTCGGACAATCAAAGCGGCGCGCAAAAAAACATGCTTGGAAAAAACATTCGTTAGCCGCAAAAGAACCTCTCGGCCCCCGGCGGCTAAATCCGATCGACTTCACCAGAAAAGAGCGCGCAAAAATATCCAAAACGATTGTCACTGGACACGAGGCAAGCGACAGATGCTCGAGAAAAAAAAACATTTATAGATGCGTTCAAAAATCCCATTATTAAAGGCGATTTGTGGGGGTTACCATGTGAATTGTTTCGTGAATTGAGTGCAATGGAGTGGCGTAAAGGGGTGGCTTGTGGTGGCTTACTGTAATTGTCATTTATGAGTTTAGCGCTCTCATAAATCTATAGTGTTATAGGTTTGAATAGGGTTTCTGTTAAAATATACATATTTGTTTTTAATAAACAATAAAGTATCTGGAATTTAGACAACACACGTATCTCTGTCGGTCTGACCTCACGTCTCGCAGCGGCGACTTTTTTTTAATTACGTTCGTTTGATTCGAGCACGGACGCATTGTTTTGTCCTTTTTGATTCTAGAACTCGATGACAGTAATGTCCGTACCGTTTAAAAAGTTTATATTGTGTTGATTTCTATAGTTGTGATTTGTGATATTTGTTTTATATTTATTTATTTAGGCAACTGTGATCGAAATGCATCAAAGTGATGATAACGAACGCTGCACTATTCTAAAAGAAAAACTAAAATATTTTACATTACACCATGGGATTTCTTCTGAAAATGGTTTTGCATAATTTTTCGGCAATTATGTAGTCTAAGTAAGTATATTGTTATAAGATTATTTCTTACTTTATAGCCGTTTGCTGTTTGACATCAGTAAGTTCATTATTATTTATGATCACATAATTTATATTAACAAAAGCTCTCTGATGTCCATTATGTAATTTTTGTGCGTAAGTCGTTGTGGCCAGGTGTGTTTTGAAATTTCTTCGGTTCCTTCTACAGCGGCACTTTACTTAAATTTCGAACACGTACCAATAACAATTTATTTCTATAAAGTCACTTTACATTGCCAGTGGTTTTAAGTGTCCTTCATAGAATAATTTATTACAAACTGACTCTTATTTCTAACTAAGTAAGAATAATTTTTTATTAGCATTTGTACCGAGTGTGTACTTACTTGTAGTTGCCCACTCATTTCTTGTGTGTTTTTAAATAAAGGCCCGGTACATAAAGTGTGTGTTTAAAATAAAATTTATAGCGTTGTATTGTTGTCTTTGTCGACGCAAAACTGTTGCTCAATTGGACGGAAAACGATTGTTTTTATTGGATTCAATGCGCACTTTATGCACAAAGATCTTATCAAAAGGTTTTTTTTTCATTCGTCAGCGTAATAACCTACTCAAAACAAGAAATAGGTAAGAAAGTAAAATAGTAAGTACTTACTAATTAATTGAAAATATATTGTACCATCTTACTTACCTGTCCATAAAAATGTATCGTTTTCTAAAAAAGCAACATTGTAAAACATTTCCCTACAAAGCAGCGCCCTCAAGTGTCTTGAACAACAAAGAAGTTGTTAAAAAACCGGAATATCCGGTAGCATCCGCCGGCGGACTTCCGGTGCTCGACTCGCGCGCGCTCGAGGGCCAATCCAACATGGCGACAATATTAATCAATATTTCAACAATATTAGCTGAGCGCTGAAGTGGGCTCGCTTTAAGATGAGACAGCCGCTCCAGAAGTAGGTATTGTGTCTTGTAATCTTGTTATTACGGTTTTGTAGCTTCAGGCGTTTTTTCCTACCTAAACGTACACATTTGTAAAGATGAAATGGGTTTAATCGGTTTATAGGTAAGATTGTAGATCGTGGGTAGACGTTGCTTGCAACACCTGTGGTTAATGGTTTAGATTTTTTACGTTACTAAATACACTTACATTCAATAAATAATAGAAAGCCTACCGTGGGATGGGGTTTAAATGCTTAATAACATCATCAGTTCATGACAAATGAATGGATCTTCAATTCATCCTACTTATTTTATCCAATACATAAATGCTAGCGGTCTAGACTTGCTACAGTCACGTCAGTAAACTACTCGAAGTCTGAATTTACCCAATTATAATCCAATTTTAAAAGTTTTAAAGATACATGTTAACAACAATAAATAATAAACAAGAGCGCCCTGTACAACAGCGCGGGGCGGCGCGGGCGCGGCGGGGCGCAGTTTGCATGTTGCAACCCGGAACAAGGCCAACCTATAATTATCATGTGTTAATTATAATGTTTGGCTTTATTGGTTTGGTTATTTGGCTGTCACTGACGCGTATTTTGCAAATAAAAACTTGATTCCAACCGATGAAGGAAACTCATAACCATTAACGACCAGTAATTTAACCAATGGTTGTATCCGCGATGGACGATGGAGTCTGTTTATTTGATAACACAATAATGAGTACAATTTAGAGGGCTTCTCTGTTGTTTTTTCATCACTTGTGTTGATTTGTTTTCCGACACTCTCGCTTCATCATGGCATGGCTTCTTCTAATTTAAAAGTTTCATTTGAAATCTATTATTTATTTGTTCGATGTATTACTAGCGATACATTTACATCCGTATCTATTCTATTCTCCATAAATGTTATCTTTATAATATATTTTTTTACACATTGTAACTGTTTTTTTTTTGCCTCAATGGCCGAAGGAAGCACATGATCGGGAACGGTGGTCAGTTTATAAGGAGGCCTTTGCCCAGCAGTGGGACACGACACAGGCTGCATAAAAAAAAAAAAAAAAACTGTTTTTTGTTTTTAATTACTTTTTCTAATGAATGTATTTATTATAAACTCATTCTACACTGTAATACTCTTTGTAGTGCCTACCATTAAGTTATAAAGGAAGAGCTTGTTATCTAAAGCACAGGTGATGAGACTAGTTTAGTTAACAATCTAAATTCTTTATTTAATTGTTCAACTTATGTATACTTTACATATTTTTTCTGTCAATAAAGTATATCCATTCAACTAAGGGACATTAGCTCCATTAGGTGCTGAGATTGGAGCGATACGGCTCTTTTTAGGTGTTCGAGACGAGAAGCGATATCAAAACAACCTACAGTTGTACAAGTAACAACGTCACGAACTCGTCACCAAATCGTCTACTCTGTGTTACAGTAAAAACGCAGAAAGTTTCGCTCGTTACCGGCAGGCGGCGGCGGCGGCGGCGGCGGCGGCGGCAGTAAATAAATAAATAAATAGGTCTGTGGCGCGTGCTCGGAGCCTGATTGAAGCAATCTCTACGAGCTGCACCGAGACACGGGGCTGCCAGCGTAGACACACTCAAATATACCATGAACTACGAGTTAGTCTTAAACATTATGCAATGCTTTTTTTTTTGGCAAAGCTCATAGCTCAAAGCTTCTAGCGTAAAAATTATGGTGACTGATTATGGATAGAGGGAGATTAGAAAGGTATAACACCTTCTTACGATAATTATGATAGCTTAAGATTGGTCCTATATTAATTATTTCCATTAACAGCCCATAAAGTTGCGCGTTTGAGGAATGGAAAAAAAAAACAGAATTCGGGTAAATTTGCCTCCATGTAGCAACCCCGGTGGCGCGCTGACTGGTCGCGGGCGGCACTGTTTCAGTTTGTTTTTGAAACTGTTTTCAGAGCAGCTCTCCAGCGCTTTGTGTAAATTCTGTCGTTAAAATGCTGCCTTTTCACAATTTTGTTTTGCTGTCGACAGTTTATTTCGGTTTAACGAGGGTTTGTTACGAAATTCGTGTAATTTGTTTCGCACTCATATATTTTGCACTCCTCAGATTCAGTTTCTTCATGAAGCTTGTAGCACATAACTATGGCTTACTTTAGACAATTTTCTAGTAAAATATATTTCCTAATGCCTCTTTAGTTCTTTTTGATAATTTCATAGTATTTTCATAGTAGACGACCGAATGGCGTAGTGGTTAGTGACCCTGACTACTGAGTCGATGGTCCCGGGTTCGATTCCCGGCTGGGGCCGATATTTGTTTAAACACAGATAGTTATTCTCGGGTCTTGGATGTGCCCGTAAAATAGCAATAGGCCCGCCCCCTATTACATTGGGACTAACATAACATTCTGGCGAAAAGTGGGTGCAGCAATGCACCTCTGCCTACCCCGCAAAGGAGTACATTAGTACAAGGCGTGAGTGCGTGTTTTTTTTTTGTTCATAGTATTGTTGAATATGCTACGCTGCTACGGCGTAGCAGCGTAGCATAGGGGTGGTTGCTACGCCGCGTCGTAGGTCTAGAACAATCTCTATTAAAATAACCCTTAATTTATAAAATACATTATCTACTGATGTGATTAGATGTATAAATCTAATTTGATCGTTAATTACATTAAACTTATAACTTCATACATATTTTTGGTCATGTGTACAGGGTGGGCCATAGCAGGAAAATGTCGTAATAGTGTTAATTGGTGTATAACATTCACCCTATGTAACGGAAGGTGTGAAAGCTCACTAAACACGAGTCTGTACCGACTCAATACAGCGTTCACCGCAGCCGGCCGGGGAGGGACTGGGGTGCATGTGATTCAACATCCTTCTGGGATAAAATGTAGATATTTCGTCGGTACCTAGATATAGTTTTTCTTTACTTATATATAGTATTTCTACTAATTATTATTCCTTTAGTAACAAATTCTAACTTCTTGACCGCTTAATGATTAAACGAATTAGTACTTTTTAACCGCAGACGGTAAAGTGGGGCATTATAAACGTCTCTGTGTGTCAGTGTATCTGTATGTGTGTATCTGCCAGTGGTAGCGTAGTTCCCAGACGGCTGAACCGATTTTTGATTGCTGTTTTGGGTCATAGCTAGTAAGTAATGGAGTGTTCTTAGCTGTATTTTATCCGGAGTGTTCTTAGCTGAATTTTATTAAAACCGGGTCAACCGTTCAAAAGTTTATATTGGTTAGGTTATAACCACGTAAGTACGTCCCGGAAGCAAACTCATGGCTCCCCTACCCTGATTAGTCCAATCGAGCGAGAAACACGTCCCGACTGCAGTGTCGTCATATTGTTACTGTTCCCGCTCCTACACCCTGTATACAACACTGTACAGGGTGTAGGTATACTTGCTGAATAGTGCGCGATTCAATATTGTTTCAATGGTGTAGTCGTCAAAGTTCGACGATGTATCGTGGAGGCCTGGGTTCGATTTTTTAACATGGGAACTTTCAAACAGATATTTTTGTAATCCTAAAAGTTTTGTGTTAACGTATTTCTAATTGGAATTGTGTTCAAAGAGTGGAAATAATACACTCACGTGCTAAGAAACCGTTCCACTTACAAATTGCAGACGCCAAATGGCTCCAATTTTTTAAAACTTTTTATAGGAAATTGGAACAAAATATTTACGTTTTTAGTTGTTAATATTTTGATGCCCCGTTAAATGTACATAAATATTGCAAAATGCGTCATTAAGTTAGTTTTTTCCGTTTAGGAGAATTAAGTGAATTTCTCAATGGAACTTTTTCATTGCCCGTGAGTATAAATATTCACACTGCCTGAAGAAGAAGTAAGTTAAAAGCTACATTTGAAATAATTCTTCAAAAGGAGTTATTATAACTCGCAACAGATCAGATTTCAAACTTATAAAACATTGAAGACAAGAAGTAAGTGTAATATTACATCAATCTCAAAATAATATATATATAATCTCATTAAGATGTGAAATCTTTGATTTTACGGTTTCGTACAATGATGAACAATGAAGAAAGTGAAAAGTAATCATAAACTTGACTAGATTTTCAAAGATACATACGTTTTCAAACTTCTTAAAATTTTACACCAGCGTAATCTACTATGATCACATCACGATTAATTGCTAAACTAAAAAAAACTAACATTACAATATTCAGAACACGATCCCTTTACTCCGATCTCGTATTATATTCACTGTTGTAAATTATTTGCAAACTAAAACAAATAACAAGAAACAATGGGAGCTTCAGCTATAGGAGCTTTAGGTGTCGAGTGAAAGCTCAGGGGGCGTGGCGGCGCGGGGGCGGGGCCGGCAGCTTTCATTTGTTTTACACTATTTTGAAAACGGAACTCACTGTATAAAATATCGGGTAGTTGGTGTAGCTCGAAGTTGGAACTATTATGAAGGTACCTAAGTTGCCAATAAAATGGCTATTTCTGAGAAGAAGTTTGCTCTTAATTACTTTTGTGCGTAACTTTAATGAATAGGTATTTGTTATTGTTTAGCGTACAGATAAATTATGTATAAACATATTGTGTGGTAAAACTGGTAGACAATAATGAAAGAGATATAATTAATAAGTCCATAATGTGAGCCTATTTGCTTACAACTATAATTTTTCATTCTAACAACACCGGAGTTAATTTGTCAATTCTATCATAATTTACGAACCAACAAAGCACATCTGCTGCAAACACAATAACAAAATAACCCTGCACACCGAGGCCCATTAAATTAGTTTAATTTAACCGAAAACCGGTCACACTAAATCTACTTTCAAACAATGCGTGAAAAATTACTTTTAAAAAACTACTTGTTTATTTATACCGTGACGGATCCGCTCGATTATTACATTTCCAACACCCTCCTTAACCCTTTACGTACACATGCCCTTACACGGGGTGACAACCTTCTTATGCTACTTCTAGCACCGTACAACCGGCCTTACCTGTTGGTGATAAGAGTGAGTGCAACTGCATAACTGAGTTGGTAGAGTAGTTGGTCGGTGGTAGGGGGAAGGAGTGTCGGCGGCTGGCGGCCGGGCGGGGCGTGGCTCAGTCGCTCGCGGGCGGCGCGCCATGCCGCACCATGAGTCCGCCGCACAGCTTCGCCATCCGCGACCTGTGCCCCGAGGCCAGCTCGCGCAGCCCCTCGCCCGACGCCGACCTCGACGTCACCGGCACTGAGACCCCTCCTCCCACGACCACCACCGATCTCGAAAAGAAGAAAAACGAAAAACCCGCCTACAGCTACAACGCGCTCATCATGATGGCCATCCGCAGCAGCCCCGAAAAGAGACTCACCTTAAACGGCATCTACGAGTACATCATGAAGAACTTCCCCTACTACAAAGAGAACAAGCAGGGCTGGCAGAACTCCATCCGACACAACCTGAGCCTGAACAAATGTTTTGTTAAAGTCCCGCGGCACTACGACGACCCTGGTAAAGGCAACTACTGGATGCTGGACCCGTCGTCGGACGACGTGTTCATCGGCGGCACGACGGGCAAGCTGCGGCGGCGCAGCACGGCGGCGTCGCGCTCGCGGCTCGCGGCCTTCAAGCGCGGCGCGCTGCTGCACCCCATGCTGGGCGCGGGCTACGCGGGGCTGGTGGGGCTGTGCCCGCCGCTGCTGTCGCTGTACGGGCGCTACCTGCCGCCGCCGCTGCTGCGCCTGCCCCCGCCGGGGCCCTACCTGCCGCTGTACCGCCGCCTGCCGCCCGCCAGCCCGCCGCACCACCACGACCACAGCTGATTGTAGACGATGTTGAACTTAGACAAGACTGTGATATGGCACGAATGACTATGGCAAGTGTAAAATGTGAGTTCTATTGTATAAAGTGGTATTATTTATTCTAATTTATATTTAATTGAGGTTATGTTAAGTTAAGAGTAATATTAAATTGAACGCAATAAATATTCTGAGCGGATCGCTTATGTATACTTTGGCATTTCATTTTTGTGCTTTCCTTGATGATTTTAAAGTATCAAATAAGAACGTTAACCGGGTCTCTTTGACGAATATACTCGTTACAATAACAAACACACGTAGACTATACCGGTCGTGCGGCGAGCGTGTAATATTCCTTCTTGCTTTAGGCCTAAAGCTAAATTGCACGCAAAAGTTTATAACTCTTTGAATAGTTACGCTCATTCATAGATTAACAAGTACAGTAGTACTCGTTATTCTATGGCTCATTTAAATTTTATAAAAGTAAGTTTGTATTACTTCTTTACTATAAATACATAGTTATAACCTATATAGGTTAGGTTATAGAGGTTTTTATAGATTGGCAACTTTCTAAACTTAACTTTGTACAATGTTTGTACTTGTTTACCTTTACTTGTACTATTTTATAAAACTGTAGCGAAATCTTCAGGATTTTATTATTATAAAAATATAGGTATTATAGCTAGAATTAATTTGTTATAGTAAATAAGTGGATACCTTTATATAATGATAGTAGATGCCCAGCTACAACAATCAAAGGTTCAATATCCGGAAGGGCCTATCATTTTTTTTTCCTTATGGTGTGTTCAAGTTTGTTTAGGACAAAAAAGGCTGATGACGGCCTTTCCGAAATGTAAAAAGGACATGTAACATATACGAACCGAATAAATAAGGTAGGTAGGTATCAAATCATACATACAATTTGTACCATGAATAGTTTATGGTATAAATAGTATCTACCCGTTTCTATGGATACACATGATTGAGAGTATGATAGAGGAAATCATTATATTAGCAAAATCTACAGGTTGTTCTACAGCTAAATCACTAATAAGAATCACTTCTGCAACAATGCTGATTTTTTAATAACATCGTTTACAAAAATACAAATCGATATAATCGATATAATTAGTAATAATTATATGAGTGTAAGCTGAAATTCAGGTTTGTATATACTTTTTTACATTTCAAAAACACTCTTTAATAACGCTGACAGAAAAAGGAAAAAAAGATAAACAGAAATAACACACGGAAAATATTTAAATAATTATTGGTGTTTACTGGTCAGAGATTAGTTACCTTGGTGCATATCCCATTGAAAAGAACTAAGCCATATAAACGAACATTAACTTTCTGGCAACCCTCATCATATTTACACCACTAGATGTGGAGCACAGAACAGGGGCTAGCACGGGGCACATTTAAGACGTGACAAAAGTTCTCCGTTGCGCTCGCTCTTGAGACTGCGCAATGTGAGTTTATAGAGACGAGTGTTACTCGCGCGGTCCCTGAAACTTTAAAAGCTGGTAAAGTAAAATCTGAATTATTTATAAGTATTGAGAACATGAGGACATTGTAAAGTAGCTGTCCAATTTGTGTAGAGATGTCGTTGACTTGTATCAGGGCGGCTCTCGACACTATAGTCACAACTAGTTATCAATTAGTAACAAAGTAACTCCGACTGTTCCCAATAAAATGTACCAAAATACGACCAACATATAATTTCTACTAACCGCTCAGAAATCAATATGAGCCTCGTAAACTATCCCGATTTACGACATGTTAAACTTAGAGACAGTAAACATTAGTACATCAGCGGTATAATATAAGATCGGACCGTCCAAACATTTAGTAAAATCGGCAAAATAATAAATTTTAAGTTTTTACGACGATACTGATAATGATGTTGTCTGTATGTCGGACAGGTTGTCACTCCTCGTTCTCTATGAGTTGTATGACGAAAATGAGACGCTCAGTCGCTAATAGTGAGCCAACAAAAACAAGCGTGGAGCAGTAACCTGACGCGGATGTAAGCCGCTAAGCCCGGCCGTCTCTCATGCGACACAAAACATCTTGCGAGCTAGAAATATTGTGAAAAGCAACAACGTGAACGCACCCCCAAATAAATCAATCGGCCATATTGTCAGTGTTCCCGCGCTTTTTCCGACCACAGACAATTAGCTGGAGACGACGCACCATAAACAAGAGAGTCGCTAATCCGCGGCTTATCGTGAGGCGACGCACGCGGCGCGCCCGCACTTCGGCTAAATAATTGTAAATCTATGTCAAAACGCAACGACACATACATATGTTGGGATTACCCTGAGATTAACTCGTTTCTCGCTATTTTATGTGGCGCGTTAGGGCATGTTCGGTAACTGACGACTTCCCGCCAAAATGCTGGTGTTAATCTCCATTTTAAATATGGAAGCAGCGTGTCAATCGGGTTTCAGGAAATGTATAATTATGAAAATCCTTATTTATGTTTATTTGATAGAGGTTCCCAGTAAGATGCTGATCGCTGGTGTCTATGCATTTGTGTCGTAGAAAGTGGTGCAGCTTAGCTTTCTTAATCTTATTTCTGTCGTGACAAAATCGGTGCATGCGGGATATTTACGTCCATTCATAAATTGTGAGTTTGAATCCTTTCGTCACATTGTCGGTGGATAATCTCGTAGAAAAAAAGAAAGGCAAAGGCTTGCTCGGACAATCACAGAAAGGGAACAATCAGAAATATTTATACGTGGACTGTTTGTGAATCCTTTGTGGACATGTTTGTTCATATTTAGTTGATTCTAAACTGCGTACGTTTATTTGCACACATTGCAAATCTGAATGAGATTAGGTACTTTTGGCAGGATGTTTTCTTGTGACATTGTTGCTTAAAAATAGGATTTGAGTATGGTTTATGAAATTTTGGAGCAAAGTTGTTTGTGAATGGACCGTGAAAGGATTGTTCATAATACAGCAACTTATCATTTTGTAACATTGATGCATTGAGGTGCTCTGGTGCAGAAGGATATAACATTTTAGTATTACAATTTTGTAATTATTATAGAACGCCCTATATAAGTTTACAATATAAAGAGGGTAGGAAGTTGACAATAACATAAATATTTAATTATTTTGTCAGGTTGATGATATAACGTTTCATCGAATTTGAACATAATTTTCAGGTAGCAAGGTAAAATTGAGAATTGAAAATACTTATGCTTTTGTGGTGTTACCACCCCACTGGGCTATTCGTAATTGCGTATTTGCTAAACTTCCTTTGACAACATTTGCCAAATTGAAATACTTGTAAGCAATTTCGGAGATAAATAATAAATTAGATCAGTAGACTATACAATGGTAAAAATTAGTTAATAGGAATTTCAGAAGAAAGTTTATCTAATAGAGTGTTTACAATAGCATTTTACAGGTCTGAAACAGTCTGAAATAGTGTTTGTTAGTGGTGTTGCTTGTTGCGGGGATGTTTACAGCGGAGTGCAACAACGAGTGACGCTGCGCAGCGCGGCGGATCAAACGCGCCGCCGCAGATCAAAGCGAGCCGCCGCCGCCGCCGCCGCTGAGCGGTCAGGCCGTAATCCCGGTCGATATCAAAAGCCGATAAAGTTCCGCTTTCTGTTGACTTTGCAGTTTTTACCAAGTGTGGTCAGGCAAGCTCCGTTGAGCAGCAAATTAGAAGATTTATTGGCTGTTTTAATCACAAACATTTAACAATTAATATAAACAAGTACTTACTTACGTAAATATCTATAAAAAATTCTTACATAAAAATAAATTTAAGTAAAACCATGTAAGTTCGGTTTTGCTAGCAACCATTTTCTTTCTTCTCCCAGCTTTCTTTCTATTTTCAAAAGTTGTTATAACGGAGTCATTTCGGCTTCCTATAGGTAATATCTATAAGCAAAGCACCTTTTATACTTTAACAAATACACACATTCAACTTCTTACACCTTACTATTTGCACGGGGATTAAATACATTGGTCAATATTGCGTAAGATAGCTGAAATAGCTATACGCTGTAAAGCTACATACATAATACATACATCTGGCTGATAGAGACATCACAAACAAGGCTGATTTACGTTTCAGTTTCAGGAATCTTTGTTTTCAGATTAAGATTTAAAGACTCGTGTTTGAAAGCATACAGACAAGTCAGCAAGAGTGAACACTGGCAAGTTTAACTATAATAAACTGTAATGGAATGCTCCTCTGTAAGCACCTACAAAAAATATTGTACATGTGTACAACTATACCTACATATATCATGTGGTGTTACAATATGTGAGTACACACGACTTACAGATTTAAGAAAACAACAAGAAAAAAACCTTTTTTTAACCTACTTCAAAAAAAGGAGGTAAGTAGTTCTAAAACAAGAAAACTTATAGATTTTCCCTGAGTCCTTATCACGAACCATTTATATGTCAAAAATTCTGGAAAAACTACTGTAGCGTTTCGATGCGAATCGAATTTTCCGAACCGTGTTGGTGATCGAATCGAAACACTGGTTATTCTAAATAATTATGATATATCGCATACGAAACGAAGTTAACTTATACTTATATATTTTTTATGTCTTTTATTTTTTTATATTTATGCAATGTACCATACAAATACGTACATAACATAATCGTATAAGCATCAATAGTGATATTGAAAGCAAGTAATTTAATACCTGTAACCACAGGCACAAATATTTATGTTTTTCTCAATTTAGCTTTTTTCTGGTAAATTCCTTAGCAGATCAAGATAATATACTCTTTACAGATAACATTTCATTGTTTGTAGTAATTATGGTATCATTTGACTGAGATATATCGTATTTCTATTATATGTGTGTATAGTTTACCATTTGTTGTTGTACCACAAGCCAGTTTAACTATGCTCTATGCTGCTTGCTGCCGCGTCCATCAAAATTTTAATTGAAAGTTTAGATTTTAGACATATTTGATGGTGATTCCAGATTTTGCGATATCTTCAATCACACGTAACAAATACTCAAAAATAAACACACCGTACTTCAAAAATTAATTGTCGAACAGAAGTAAAATAAGATGGAGCTATATTATATTGTGGTCTGCAAAGACGTTGCTTGCGAAAGCTCGAGACCAAGTTATGGTGGATTTAGCCGCGGCCTGGAGTGAGGAAATCTGATATGCAGTCCGTGTGAGCGATTAAGTATAATTATCGGTAATCGGCCAGCGCGGGGGCCGGGGGCCGGGGCTGCGGGGGCCGGGGTGGCGGGTGCGCAAGAGTGGTCCGGCTTGTTTGAGACTAAGTTGTTGTTTTTTGGCGATCATTTGGCGCGTGCATTGCGTCGACTGAGTAAAGAATAGAGTGGATATAGCTTTTTCTAAACTACAGTTTGAACTTAGTTGTTCAGTTTGGAAGCGTGTGTGGACTAGGCTAAAACCCTTCCTTTAATGGAGGGAGACCATCTAGTAAGTAGTAATAAAGCGAGTAGAAAAAAATAAGAACCTTTAAATAATAATTATTATAATAATTATTTTAATTTATTAGCTATGTTTTTAAAATGCTTCTGTGTAAAAAAAATTTTTTGTGTGGAATAAAGTGTATATAAATATAAATAAATAAATTAAGCTATAACAAGCTGTGCGAATCTTGGAACTACTAACTTAGATCCGATAAGGCAGTAGCAGCCCTGGCTGAAAGGTACTATTTCGTAGACTGTACCTAAGGAACCGCCCCCACAGGCGAGGAAATCGCGACGATACTATCGTCGTGCCTGTCATTTCCATAATATATAATATACACTCTCATAGAAGGTGTCTCCACCACACGGCGATATTCTCGACGAGTAGTTGTGTGCAGCGAACGTCTAATAGCCGCGATTTCCCTGAACCTAAAAGACCTTTCATTGACCCTAAAAGAATTTAAAAAAATGTTAGATAGAAAATAAAGCATTGCAACGAATCCAACGGTTCTATTGGCATATCCATATTATTTTGTCTACAGGCTATGAACACTATTTGGCAAAAACATTAGACAAAAGTATCAAGTTACTGTGTGTTTGTTTACCTGCCGACAACCACTTGCCTAGTGAAGCGTGCACGCTTTGACCATGTTAGCTTACAGCTGAAAACCAGCGCTATGGCCTACCATAGAAATAAGATAAGTATTGCATTTTTAGTAATAGGAGCTTGATGAAAAATTTATCAAAGATGTATCTGAATGTAGGTTATGTCATGTTGAAAAGACGTAACGTAAAATAGGTAGCGGGGCCGTGGCTGGCCGTGGGGAAACAGTACATTACGTTGTCGCAGCTAAGAAAAAAAACTCTAAGAACACACCACAGTTTCAGCGATTTATTGCACTTTAATTTAAAAAATAACAATCAAAAAGTTAAAAAAAACTTTTTGGGCACCTATTTTAGTAATTAAAATAGCACATAATTATCAAAAAAATATTTAGGTACTTACTAAGGTCATATTGCGATATAATGATGGTCACTCTACTAGACCTACTAAATAAATTTTTAAATAATGTCGATAGAGTCCTTAGCCAACTTGATGATGTCATAATTGTAGGTGATTTTAATTTAAGCTTAATTTCATGGTCATTACTGCCAAATGGACCAATAACTGAGCCCACTTTTAGAAATAACATCTTGGCGCATACATTGGTCGACTTCATAAATCTAAATAATCTAACGCAAAATAACCATGTTAAAAACGCTCACGGTGGTATTCTCGATTTGGTTCTAACTAGTTTGCAAAATGTTTCTGTTACCAGACCCCTAGATTTGTTAACCAATCTTGACTCATATCATCCACATCTTCTCATAAACATATCTCTAGACCTAGAACCATGTCTGCCGGCGAAAGTAAGATCTGATTTCAACTACTTTAAAGCAAATTATGAAGGAATCAAACTGGCTCTTGGTGAAGTTAATTGGTACAAAATATTAAATAAAAATAGTAATATAAATACAGCATTAAATAATTTCTACTCCAAGTTAAATGAATTAATAAATTATTATGTTCCAAAACGTATGGCTAATCGATCAAAAATTAAATATCCACCATGGTTTAACTCTAATCTTATCAAGCTATTAAAAGAAAAAGAAAAAATTAGAAGAAGAGTCAAAAAATATAAAAATCCTCGCGATGAAATTGAATTCTCTATCTTACGAGAACGGTGCAGTAAATTTCAAAGAAAATGCCTGTCAAATTACCACTTGGACATCGAAAACAATATCTGTGCTAATCCAAAACTATTTTGGGGTTTCATTAAAAATAAACAACAAAGTAACAGTAAATATCCTGCTACTATGTTCTTGGACGGCGAAACTGGTAGTACTGGACAAAAAGTTAGTAACTTATTTGCTGAGCATTTTTCGTCCGTTTATAACAATGCATCTACTCCAAATATTGTTGACACTGAGGTATCCCCTGACATCAATAATCTTTTAAGCCACTTTATATTGACAGAGGCAGATGTCTTACGTGCTATTAGGAAATTAGACCCAACTGTCGGGGCTGGTCCTGATGGAATACCCAGTATTTTTATTAAACGCTGTGGTAAGGAACTTGCTCTTCCTCTCACTATCCTCTTCAATTTATCACTATCTACAGGCAATTTTCCTAACAAATGGAAAGAGGCTAGGATTGTACCAGTTTTTAAAAAGGATGACAAAAGTAACATAAAAAACTATAGACCTATATGCATGTTATCTTGTTTCGCAAAACTCTTTGAATCACTTGTTTGTCCATTAATGAACAATCATGTTAAAAATATAATTGACTGCCGCCAACACGGATTTATGAAAGGGCGTTCAGTTGATACTAACTTAGTTTCCTTCATCAGTTATGTTAGTGATAGAGTTGATAAAGGTTCTCAAATTGATGTGGTATACACTGATTTCACGAGCGCCTTCGATAAAGTTGACCATTCAATGCTTTTATCAAAATTAAAGAGATATGGAATCTGTGGTAAATTCTATCTTTGGTTGTCCTCTTACCTAAGCTCACGCCCTCAATCAGTTGTAGTAAATGGATATTGTTCTAAAACATATTTTTCTACCTCAGGAGTGCCACAGGGATCTATTTTAGGACCTAAACTATTTTTGCTCTTTGTTAACGACATTACAAACAGTGTTAACAACAGCTCTTGTTTGCTTTTTGCGGATGATTTAAAAATATTTAAAGAAATAAAACATTCAGATGACGCATTAACCCTTCAATCTGATCTTGACTGTTTATTTAACTGGTGTAATAGCAATAACATGACAATGAACCCTACAAAATGCTTTCATATAAAACTTTCTAAAAAGAAGATACCACACCGCACTTCATATAATTTAAATAATATAACACTAGAAGAGGTTGATGAAATTCGTGATTTGGGCGTTATAATAGATAAAAAACTATCGTTTATCCCTCATATTAATAATATTATCTCAAAAGCAGCTAGGACCATAGGATTTATTAAAAGGAATACGAAAGATTTTCGAAGTACAAAAGTTAAAATAGTTTTGTATAAGGCTCTTGCTCGTAGTATTCTCGAGTTTGCTAGCGTTGCATGGAATCCTATGTATTCTATTCACTCTCAGCGGATCGAAAGACTACAGCGCGCATTCACTAGACATTTGGCCTATAAATCTCCAGGAATCTCAAATCGCGCTAGTTATGACGACCGCTTAAAATATTATAAACTGGATTCTCTCCATAGCCGTAGGCAAAAGGCAGATTTAATTTATCTGCATAAGGTAATTAACGGCTTAAATGACGACAATAGTATTCTGTCTTCTATTAGGTTAACAGTTCCTCGGATCCGTCCAAGGGTACCATTAAAGAACACTTTTTGCTTGCCAGTTAGCCGAACTAACTTGGGTCGACAATCACCAATAACTCGTATGTGTAAACTGTACAATAGTCTCAATAATGTAAATTCTGTTTGTAACTTAGATATATTTGATAACCATTTGGCATTGTTTAAAACTAATATTGATAAGACACTTATATAACAAAAACTCAGGTATAGATAGATACATATTTGCTTAATACTATAGTAACCACACAAAATTATCACTCACATTGTTAATTTAATACTAAATGTAAGTTGTGAACACATTTAATTTGTATAACTTCCTAGATTATTACCTTATTGTACTGAATATTGTGTATTTTACGGATGTGTACTGTTTGTGTTCCTAATAAATAAAAACTAAAAAACTAAAACTAAAACACTCTTGGGCTGGCCCATCAGCCCTCCACGGCATGAAGTTGACTTTTCGGAATGTAATTCTACATGTGAAATCAAATGTACTATATATGTATTACCTATATGATAAATTGATAATGTACGTACATGTAGGTAGATTGAATTAAACTGACTACCGAGCCCAAGACAGTCCCTTACCCACGTATAAACACACACCCACACAAGTGTGTCCATAACAGCCGGGTCGGTCCATCTCCGATGTTATTAAATTAATGTGTGACCCTGCGAGGAGGTTAACTGACGTAATTGGACCTCTACAGACGCCATTGAGACAAATTGTTATTGGCCGCTCGGTGACTCCTAGTTCACTGCGGGTCCTAGGCGAGACGGGGTTATGTTGACGAGTGGATCTGCTTTAGCTCGTAAGAAATCTCGGTGGCAGGTTAGATTTAGATTAGGTAGTTCTTAAAAAATTACAGCTTACTTAGAATTAAGTACATATATTTATAGGTATATTTGTTTTTTTTTCATAAGTAAATTATGCAGTCTCTTCTGTATCCACAACTAGAGACACTGTCTTTTTCTGCACTGGCTTGCATGATTGCTTACGAACAGATCTCTGTCATCGACATCCTGACGTAATTCGGGCAAACATCTGCCTGCCTTTTAGGTATAATTTTATTTCCACCGGTCCGAATGCATGCGGCAGACGGGGCCTGCCTAGGCCTACTTCAGCTTTCAGCCTCCGATGCATTACTAACTTACATGACGCTTTCCCAGCTTGTCTTTTCTTTAACTTGACTCTTTCCTAATTCCTATAAGGGTGCATATAAATATTTACTCACGATAAACATCATACAAATAAGATTCGTTTAACAAAAACGTCAACAATCGAATGAAACTGCAAAATCGCCATAATGATGCAAAGTCGTTGATGAGGATGATAATTGAATGAGTTTAAACAGTGAGCACTCAGAGCGATTAGCGGCACCCCTGCACTCCCTGCCGCCGCCGCCGCCGCCGCCGCCAAATGGACGCACAGGGGCCCACAACTTTTGGTGCCTTATACATTCTATGCATTCAATGTGTCTTATTTTTTCGTTTTTTTTTCTACCTAAGTACTTATTATTTTGATCAAAGTGGCTGCACACTACTGTTTACAGTACTTATAGCTATAATTAAATGAAAAATAGCTACATAACATATACGATACAAGGATGTAATCAACTAGTACCTAAGTATTTATAAAGGTTACAAGAACACGAGAAGTTGATGTTGAACATAGCCTAGGCCATGTATATGAAATGACATAAAATACATCGATATTGATGCAGTGTCCCGCCAGGTTGGCCGCCCCTGCGCCCGCATGCGCCCGCGCATCTAACGCGGCAATTATCAAAACTTTACGCCATCCGCTTGTATCAGCTCATTACTGTCCGCACCACTTCTGTCCACTCCGGCTCTTGGACACTAGGGTTGACTACGAGTGTGTCCATAACAATAATAAATTAATAATAGACATGTGCAGTTAGACAGAAAAGAGAACAAAGAAACAGTTGACAAACTTTACATGTGTAATGTGAAAGAATCGACTTTCGCCATTGGCCTAGTTTCTATTAAGTTTTAATGAGCTGTGAATTTCACGATGGAATCAATCGCAAAGTCATTGAATTATTTTGCAGTTTTTATTATAATTGCACCATTTCCCCAGTGAGTCAAAGTCTGCCCTTATTTACACAATGATTTCAGTTACTGATTTCAGCGTAACCCTAAATTCTTTAGCCTCGGTCGCCCAGACCAAATATTAGAGTAGCTTTATCTCTCACCCCTTTCCCTGCTACTGGACAAATTCGTCGCGGCCACTTTAGGGTTAAAATTTATTAAACCGGCGTAACACCAACTATGTTTTATAGACCGGGTCACAAGAGTCACAAGTGATCTATGAAGGGTTATCAAATTAATTTTATTTGTTGAAGATATAAATCTAGATTAATTATGTTATGATTTTCAATTACATTTTACAACTTATATCTTTTAAATTAAATTAAAGAGGCGGTTGTTGACAAGATGTCTCTTCATATTTAATGTTTTATGATCGCGATGATGACATTACTGGATTTGATTTAAAATTACTCAGTTTCAAAAACCCATATATATGTTTTTAAATGTAATTTTTACTGGCTTTGACATAATAATTATTTCTTGTATTACGTATTTCAGGGTCTGAATCACTTTTCATTATCATTGTTAGAACCACTGAGGGTTAGGCTGACATAATTCATTCATCCATTATTAGTTATGTCAAGAATAAGGTGCCATGTTCCAACACTTGAAGGTTGTGCTCGCGGCTCACTACATCTATCTTGGGACAATTGTTTTGGTCGAGAATCCTCAAACACAGATATGTATAACGTAACGAAATGTCCATTAGAATCCTCCCAAGAGGTCAAGCGAGCATGCGGGAGGCGCGACCACACAAATAAATATTAATTTTATTAGATTACACTTATTGTTGTGGCTTCTGGGGGAAATGCCACAAATAAGTTAGTGACCCATACTCTGTATAAAAATTTAGTGTACTTATATCTACGCGTAGATGCAATGAGTAATTCACCCACCCGTTTCCGATTCTAGACTTATGAATATAAAGCAAAAGCTACCTAGTACCTATTAATCTCAGTCACCATTTACCATTTACAAATCGTGATGATTCACATAATGAATTTTGTTGTTGTTGCATTCCCACAAACATCATCTAGATTCTGACGTCCTCCTCAAGGTTCCCAATTTCTCAGCATGCGTCATTAGGCAGCAATATTTGCACACACGTCCTTTATTGCAGTACAATGCGTGCTGGCCGGCAGCGCGGCGGCTGATTGCCGCTTGTTACGCGACAATGGACGCGGTAGATTTGCCGCAATTACTCGAACTGCGTAGTCGTTGTTGGCCCATTGTTGTTTAGTTAACTGAGATGTAGGCACATACGCGGTTTGGAAGTACAGTGTGAGTTAAGACGTGAGTTATTGGTTAAAGAATGGCATCTAAAACTTTGTATAGCTATATAAAAACGTGTATATTTTTTGTAAAGTTAATGTTATTTAGTAGTTTATTCATTAATCGTAGGTGCCAATAGCAGGCACTCTGTTATAATTTTTCACAAAAGCGTCATGAAAAAACATTAGCTACTATCCACGAACTTTTTCAAATCAGTGACTTTCAGTTTATGACTTGTTTCCATCCGAATCAGCGTTGCTCTATACTTGTTTCTAAACAACTGTTAGCTTGTTCCACCCTATCTCTAATAGCTCTGAGAACTTCATAATCTTAATCGATTGACAAAGACGGAAGTTTTCCATACATTAGCATTCCCAACAAAGAATGATAGATCCTGTTGTTTGCAAGTATTATGTACAATATACGGGCCCATTGGAGTCACAATAGTGAGTCGTATTAGCGAGCCGCCATTGTGCTGCAATTGACCACTGATGGCAATATTGAGGTACTGTGTATGTGTGTACGTGTGTGTAAACTACATGTCACGGGGAAGAAGATCTACAAAACATGGCAAATTCAGACTTTATATATAATGTAATAAATAAAATATACAATTCTAACGACCATGTGAAAGTTGTTTCACCGTAAGTAATGAAAAAATGCTAAGTAATTTTATCAATGTTCTGATTTATACACTAGCTACACACAAAGAAAGCTTGCTTACAAAATAAAAAAATAAAATTTTACTGAGTTCATGTGAGAAATTTGTAGTTACAGAAATGTCTGTCGAATCATATAATATTTCTTCTTTCTAAATCATATTTATCAAACATACAGTCTAATATTTATTGCTGTTATAAAATGTAGTTGACAGTACAGTCGTCAACAGTAGTTGTTTCCCAGAATCCGTCACACTTCACACTTGCTACAAATAAGGAACATTCTCGTACATTGTAGCGTTCGTAGCTCGTAGCCGCCACACTAGCATTCACACGCGGAATTGCACGTAAAATTTAACTTTTTTTTCAGTACCTAGTTTTTTTTTGCTATAAAATTTAATACAAGGATACAAAAGCAGGTCTTCCAGAAAAAAAAGTAGATGGATACTAACTAAAAGATAGAGACTGTTGGGCTAGTCCAAACTTTGTGTCAACACGATCGCCAAAAACCATGTACTTATAATAAAATAAAATAAAAAAATATAATAAGTAACTTCGGCTCCTCGGTAATATTCGGTCGTAGACAAACCGACAACCAGAACATTTCATTAAGTAGACAACATTAAGTAATATAAGTTTGAGTTAGAGAGCAACAGTTATAATTCTGTGTTTGTGGTAATTTGATAGTGATGCGGGAAGCCTGTCCATTTACGCGAATACAACATTTATTCTGTAATTTTATTTATAATACAATTTGTTGGAATACTCTCTTTATTGATGCCCTGATGTGTCTTTAGTTGAGATCAATTGGATACATTGTGCTTTTGAGTTTAGGATTCCGGTCATAGATTGGTAATATAATTACTGAGAGTGTTTAAGTAGTAAAGATTTAAGTATGTAAAAAAAACAATGATTTGTGCTGTTATTGAAGAAACTCTATCCAGAGGACACAAAACATTGTTTATCTGGAATTACCTTCATTTGCATCTGATTGATTTCCTACTCAGTTTTGGTTCTAACATGTTAGCAAGAGCCGCGACAACAAACATGTAATCACTCTAATCACTTAGCACTCCTAATGAAGATGAAACGGCGGCCTTGCTGCGCAAAGCGATTGTCTCCAATCAACACCACAGCAGCTGCGCGCTGATTGCTTGCCGATTACTTCTATTGGGTAATCTGTGGGCAATGGAGCTGTTACTACTATTCTTGGCTCAACATTTTATTGCGCAGTCAACACTTGGTAGTTGAGATCAATGTAGGCGTTCTGCAGAGATATTGTATTCATTGGCAATTTAAGGAAACAGTTTTTATGTTATGTCTCTTTGCTATTTTTATTTTTTAACTCTTTGTAGATAAATTAATATTTTACAGCTGTCTATCCTATAGATTTATCGATGTATTTTCTTTATTTTATTTTATTTTATTATATTCGGAAAACTTACAGCTATCTTAAAAACTAGTTTACATTTATATGATGCATCTAAGAGTCATTTAAATAGTTTTCGCATATGGTAGTAGGTAGTAGTATCAACAAAGGTTTACAAAGATATGAACCAAATATGTAGTAATATTCAATGAATTATACGTGCGTATCCGTCTGCTGGCGAGTATCAAAGGAAGCTCCACATCGTCGTAAATTATACGCATTTCATTCAATCGCATTAAAATTCAAATCGACATTAAAATATTCAGTAACTTGTACGATGTCTGTGAAGCCGCAGAAACGATTATTTTCATAATCTCCCGCTTCATAAACTGAGGAAATCGCTTTAAAAGATGAAGAGAAAAATATTAATTAAATAAATAAAACATAAAAGAGGTGTATTTGTAAAAATATCGGTGGGTTCGGAGCTGGAGGGAAAACAAGCGTTTGATGCGCGCGCGCCGACCGCCATTGTAAACAGTATGCCACTTCCGGTAATGGTTTCATTACACCTGCGAGTAAACACGTATATCCGGCTAGTACTACAGCGTTGGATACATTATACGTGGACGGCCCTTTCATCTCGCCGCGTTTGCCAATATTTAAAATACGATACTCGTATCCTATGAAAAACATAGGTATTTATTTAAAACATTTTCATGAAAATAATATTAGTTAAATCACGTCGTTATACAAGTACTGACTTTTCAGATTTATTGATAAAGTATTTAAAGTACTTTCATGAAAAACATAAGTTATATAAGCAAATATCCACAATAGATAAAGTGTCTCATTCATAATGTAGATTTTGTTTCTACCCAAATAAAGCACAGGGCAGCTGCATCAAAATTGCCATACAAAAAAGTGTTTTCAGCAGAAAATTCAATTGTATCAATTTTCCCAGCGGTGACGTCACACGTGTGGTTGTATGTGGGTGCGCGCGCGCATCCGCGCAAACAAACAGTCGTTTGATGTAGCCGCCTCCGCCGCGAGCCAGTATCGACAGATTTACGATTAGATCCAACAAAAATTACGGGTTTTGTTCAGGAAAATCTGCTCTGTTTGTTTTTTATGCGAAATCTGAAAAAGTAATGCGATCGGTTTTTCACAGGTGGATCTTGGAGCTTGGAGCCCCGTTCAGGCTGTTCAGGAGAAATTTCGGCCACGCATGCGTTAATATTTGTATCTTTGTTTCATCTTAAAAAAAACGTTGGAAAACCGGAGTAAAAAGTAGCCTATCAAGGTATGTAATGATGTCAACTTACATACCAAATTCCATCACAATCCGTTTAGTAGTTTTGACGTGAAAGGAAAAATCCATATTTACAATGAGTAGAGAATAGTTAGTTGGTAGCAGGAGGTTAATAATGTAGTTCTTTTAGGTGTTTTGATTAATATGGAATACCTGGAATGTTAGATATTGCAACCGATATCAAATGTTTTTTCGATAGTTGGCTGATATAAAATAGTACAGACTACAGACCTATAGTTAACCATAACCATCCACATCTAACTAACTAATCTAATCTAATCTACCATCCAAAGGTTGTCTGGTAGATATTGTTTTAAGCAATAAGGTCTTTTTTTGTACAGTTTTTTCTATAAGTAGTTTTTTGTATTATTTCTTTTGATGCAAGTAAAGAGTATTGTATTGTCTACGTCTAACGCGACAAGCTTTTCCTAAAATATTACGTCTCGGCGTAAACAAGTTTATTCATAAATCTGGTTGGAGTTGATTAAAGTAGGTACCACCTCGGTACAACACAACACATTTGATCAAAAGTGTGGATTTGTTTAATAACAAATAGTGGAGCCAATCGCGTAAACATTCAGCTTCAAAGGAGACCGCCGGAACACTTCGCGCCCGAACAATCTTGATACTTTAGAAAACACTATATTTTTACAGTAGTAGTGTGCTAATATTTTGTATGTGCATTAAATGCATGTTTGTATTAAGTAATGTTCCAATTTTTTTTATTAGGTCTTAGTCTGTTTTTAGGTAGTAATTTAATATTAAATCAATCAAATTTAATATATTTATTATTCGCATTCATATTTTTGCTGATTTATCACTTAATCAGCAAGCTTATGACAGCCTTGAACTGTTAGTAATTTTGGTGATTTACAAACATGCCTCGTTTGCGACGTTCACCCCCGCCGCTTGCATCACCGAGCACGGTGAGAGAACCTCAACTAGGATCCAATATGTTTGAAGCCCTAGGATCTAAGGACTCGGAGATTGAAAATAAGTTGACATCTCCAGTGCCTACTAATTCCTCCCGTACTAAAAAACGACAGCGGCCTAGCGATTCCCCTACATCTGAAAAGGACCAATTTGATCAGCTAAGAGACGAACTGAGGGATTTATTTTCCTCATGGAAGGATGAGCAGGGTAAAATCCTACAAAATCTTATGGCAGAAATACGAGAAGTTAAATCACAAAATCAGGCCATAAAAACTTCTAACAAAGAAATCGAGAAATCCATTGATTTTCTTAATAGTAAGTTTGAAGACTTGAAGAACCAAATAAACAGTCTCGAAGGGGAACGTAAGGAATGTAGAAACATGCTTACTAAAATTGAAAATAAAATTCAAGACTTACAGTGTTCCTCGCGTTCGGCAGGAATTGAAATTAGAAATATGCCAATGAAAGATAAGGAAACAACTACTGATTTATTGGAAATTATTTCAAAAATCGGTAAAGTCGTCGCACTCGAAGTTTCCCCAACGGAGATCCGTGACGTCTACCGTCTACCAGGGAAGGCTGGGTCAAATAAAACTATCGTTGCTGAATTTGCTACTGTTCACAAGAAACAAGATGTCTTGCTCGGCATTCGCAGCTTTAATAGGAGCCGCCGCCCTGACGAGAAACTCAATTCTACACATTTAGGACTACCGGGAACCAAAACTCCAATTTATGTTGCAGATTACTTGCCTCCCAACTATCGGAAATTGGCATACATGGCCAGAGAGTATGCTAAAAATAATGGCTATAAATTTTGCTGGATTTCCAATGGCAAAATTTTCCTTCGCCGGGATGCTGGCTCTAAACAAATACCTATTATTTCAGAGAATTGTATTACAAACCTAAATTCAATGACACAATGACTAGTGTTATGCCAATTCTCCGCATGCAAGTCCAAGACTTTAAAGTTTATTGTATTCTTATTTCGTATTATAAACTGTGTTATTAGTTGCTTAATCTCATTTATTGTCTGTAAGCACAAAATCCCGGAAATTTTGCACTTTATAATTAAACTTAGGAGAACTATTCACATCGTAATTATCATTCTGACACTTTCGACTGCTCAGGTTGCCTATTTGATTGAATTGACATATTATTATTATGCTCTTATAATCATAATGACAACTAACTGTTTATCACATCAACATGAATCAATGTTTATTTTTATCTGGCAAAATAACTTGTTCTCGCTGGCTGGTTGCGTTTTTTGCCGCGTCTCTAACTCAACATAATCAATGGCTAATCTAGATTTAAATAAAATCTCGGAGGATATTGACATGTTAACGGTGTGTAATTCATACAAATGTTCAACCGATTCATGCCTCAACTTTTTAATAGACAACAGTCACTCATTAAATATACTCCAATTAAACATTCGTAGCGTAAATAGTAAAAATTTTGATTCCTTTCTGGTCCTCTTACAATCTCTACGAAACAAAATTGACGTTATTGTTTTGACTGAATGCTGGTTGATTAAATACAATAAAGTGCCTACTATGTTTGGTTTCCAGGAACATCTAACTAGGAATAATAAAATTCAAAATGATGGTGTTGTCGTTTATGTTAGAGATGGCTTATCCTGTGAGATCAGTGAACCTAAATTTGACGAAGCAAACTGTTTGACTATTAAATTTAACACCCTAAATCTGGCCGTAATATCTATCTATCGATCACCATCCTACAAAAAAATCGATTGCTTTATAAATGATTTAAACGACGTACTTTTTTCTTTAAAGCAATATCAGAGTATCGCTGTTATCGGAGATATAAACATAGACATAAAAAAAGATAACGTTGATCCTCATTCACATGAATACTTAACACTTGCAGCTTCTCATGGACTTTTACCAGGCCATATTTACCCTACTAGATTAAAAAATTGCCTAGACCATGTTATGCTTAAGTCCAATAAAACATCATCATCAATAGTCCTAGAAACTTACATCACTGACCATGAACCTGTTATTTTGTGTTTTGATGCCAAAAGGTCTTCAACCAAGAAAGTAGTTAAAACATCTCTCCGAGTTGACTATTGTGCTATAAAAAGTCAAATTGACACAGCCGACTTGTCCTCAATCATGAGCATATCTGATACAAATGAGGCAGCTGAGAAACTTGTCTCTACTATTTCGAATATTATAAAAGATAACACCACGGTAATCAATGTCAGAAAAAGGGACCGAAACATTAAACCTTGGATCACGCCGGGACTTCTCAAATGTATTCGAAACCGCGACAAAATGCACTTAAAACTTAAAAATAACCCTACCAATCTTATCATCAAAATAACGTACAGTAGATACCGAAATTTTTGTAATGGCTTAATAAAAAAACTAAGAATTTCATATCAACAGGAACAGTTTACGAAAGCTAAAAACAATCCTAAGGCCACCTGGGAAGTTATAAAAAATATATGTGATACCCAACTTTCAAAATCATGTCCAGTTGAATTATTAAAAAGCTCACAAAATGTTTCACAATCTGTTAACTCCATTAATAAGTATTTTGTAGACGTTGGTCAGAAGCTTGCTAGCAAAATTCAACTACCAGATCAAGCACCCCCAAATCGGCCTAGCAGGCCTCAGAGCCAACTTAACTCCTTTGCTCTACTAGACACAGATCACGCAGAGATATAGAAGCTCGTCAAGGAGCTTAAGCATGGCTGTGCGACAGGGTGGGATAACATACCGAGTAGAGTCATAAAATCTTCCGCTCCTAAATTAATCCCCTATATCACCCACATTTGCAATCTGGCGCTAAGTTCTGGAGTATTCCCGTCAGTTTTTAAAAAGGCGCTAGTTCATCCCGTTTTTAAGGGTGGGGACAGGAACAGTGTCAATAACTATAGGCCAATCTCTGTTTTACCAGCTCTATCAAAAATCTTGGAAAGATTACTGAACTGCCGTCTTGTCAGCTACCTCGAAATAAATAACATTCTGGCCCCTAATCAATTTGGATTTAGGTCAGGTCTATCTACCGAAGACGCTGTTGCTTTTCTTACAGAAGAAGCTGTAAAAAGACTGGATGACAGGAAGAAAACTCTCGGTATTTTCCTTGATCTCTCGAAGGCTTTTGACACTGTCTCTGTTCCTAGACTTCTGTGCAAGATGGAAGACATCGGTATTCGTGGCGTAGGGCTAAATATATTTAGAGACTATCTCAATAATAGATCCCAGGCTGTAAAAATAGGACCTTACATTAGTGAACATGAAATTATAACTTTTGGAATTCCTCAAGGTAGTATCCTTGGGCCGACTCTATTCCTGATCTATATTAATGAATTGTGCAATCTTCAACTAACTAACTGTAGCATCTCTTCATATGCCGACGATACTGCCTTGCTGGTTCATGGAGATGACTGGGATAGCACTGTGCACCATGCTGAAAACGCCATTCATCAAGTTATGAACTGGCTTTCTTTTAACTTATTGACCTTAAATTTAGCTAAAACTAAGTATATCGCATTTAGAATGCGAAATACCAAGAGCATTCAACTGGATAACCTTGCCATCGCAGCTCATATTGAGCTGGAGAGAGCGCAGAGAGCTGTTCTGAAAGTTATGCTCAAAAAACCATTTATTTACCCAACGGTAAAACTACACTCAGAACTTAAGGTTTTATCAATCAGACAGCTCTATGTGCTCTCTATCGTTCTTCGTAAGCACACCACAGTGCCATACGTTGGAATGCATAACGTTACCAGGCGCCGGGATGATCTGGTGTGCCCCACTGAGAAAACAAGAACGGAGTTTGCTCGCTCGCAGCACAAAATTGCTAGTGCGCGACTCTATAACGTTATCAACAGACTCTTAAACATTTATCCCATTAACAAGTATGAATGTAAACAAAAAATTACAAATTTCCTTTATAAACTTGATTACTGTAAAACAGAACAATTAATTTCAAATAAAATGAATTTCCTGGACTTGTGCTTGCACTTAGAATTATGAATCAATAGGCGTGTCGACAGTATTACATTATCAAAGATTTAATGACTTTAGAGGAAAATACACATTCAAAGGATTTAAAAAACTGATATAGTTTTTTAAAAAAAATTGAGATTAATAAGATTTTCAATAAAATAAAAGAGTAAAATACTGCAATCGGCCATTTTGACTGAAACGCCAATCACAGCGCATGACGTCATACTTATGTACGCTTCACTGTGTTATGATTACCTTACATACTGATTGCGCGTTACGATTGATATATATATTTGTTTTTGTGATTTATCGACTTTATAACACGAATCTATCTTTAACAATGGAACCAGGTTTTGTTAAGGCAAACAGTGCAAATTTGCCCAGGATCGATTTATTGATGTTGGGCGAGTTCCTTGCAACAAATAAAGAATTTTGCTCTTCCGAATTTAGAAACGTGAAAACCTCTTTGTAAGTTTATTTTATTAGTATTTATCTTTAACTCTCTCTCTCTCTCAGCCTTCTGTAGTCCACTGTTGGACATAGGCCTCTCATAACGATCGCCACCCCAAACGTCACCCGCCATCTGCATCCAGCGGCTTCCCGCTACCTTCCGCAGATCATCAGACCAACGGGTTGGGGGGCGACCGACACGCCGTTTGCCGACACGGGGTCTCCACTCCAGAACCTTTGTACTCCAGCGGTCGTCGGCTCTGCGGGCTACGTGATTAGCTACGTTATCTTTAACACTAGATATAAATATGACTAAGTAGCAATCAAACTCGTTTTAAACTCGTAGAAGTTTATTTCGCCGAAGAAGTTTGTTTCGTAGAAGTTTGTTTCGCCGTGCAAGCTTTAACCATTTATCTCTTATTATTTTCTTGTATGGGACATGTACAAACACCTTGTTGGGTGTCGTTATTGATGTATTTTTGCACTGAGGCACTGCACACCACTTATAAACTTTATAATTCATTTTTAACACAAAAAATACGCAGTGTTTGTTTAAATGTAAACAAATTTGACGTACGTACGTAAGTGTGACGTCACACACGACGCCATGACACGGCGAGCTGTTTTCGCGCCGTATTTAAAAATGATTATAAAAATGGCTTTAAATTTCCAAAATCTTAAGTTTATTACCGAAATAAAGGTTTTGTTGTAAACAATAGATGGTTATCTGCATTACGGAAGAGGATTTCAAAATCTTTCGCCTTGCCTATTGTAATCTGCCTAGGACATATATCAATATCTTTAATTATATTTGTAATAACGAATTTTTTTTTTTAATAATTAATTGTAAATATCTTGTATTTTTATTTTAACTATTACTTTAATATTTACTTATTATTATTGTAAAACATATTTTAATTTTAGATTAATTTTTACTTTTGTCTTTCCCTAAAATTCCGTCCGTCTGCTTGCTATTTTGTAATTGTTGCTCAGGCTACGCGATGTACATCAGAAGAACACTGGCTCCTAAGATACAGGTTACCCTAGTTTAGGAGCCAGGGGTCTTATTATACAAAATGAATTTGTTCTAGCCTAATTTATTTTATACCATTAGTAATTATTATTAGTAAGTATTGGATTTTTTTTTTGTTATGTAAACATAATTATTATTGATGTAAATGTAAATTTATGTTATGATTGTTATTGTTGTAAGGCTTTATGAATAAATAAATTATTATGTTGTGTCGTTACCGTCTCGGGACCATGGGGTCCCGGGCATTTGGAAGGCGTGCATGGGGCCGAAGCCAACATGTAGAGGCCCGTTTGACAACATTAATCTATATGAAATGTGACACTAACCGACGATTTTCCCTGTGCAGACTATAGAAGTAAACCCAAGGAAAATCCCCGGTTAGTGCAGAACTATTGTAGGATATGGAGAAAACTAATACAGGGTTATGGAAGGAGGTGCTAAATGGACTGGGTAACTGGGACTATGGAAGGACTATGGCCCCTGCCTGACATATATGTTTCACACACGGATAAAAAGGCAGGGGGTGACTCGCACACACATTAAATGGGCCCCCTAAAACAGTCGCTAGCACATTACAGTGACGTAGCAACAAGGGGGCAACATGGCATGAGGTGCTGAGGGTGGAGAGGTATACCAAGGCTCTCAGAGCAATCGCGGATGCCGGTCAAGACCCCTACAAGCACTTACTGGATATACATCCTTCCTCCGAGCATTTCTGCTCTAGCGGTACACCACTCAAGCCAGCCAATGAAGGCAAGCAAGAGGTGGGAGATCCTGTTCCTCGTCAGTGTTCACTCTGGACAACCAATAAAGGCAAGCCAGAGATGAGGAACAGGGGTTCTCCCCGGCATCGGGTGGGTGGGGTCGCTAATGCCCAACAGCTCGCCACAAGCTGCCCTGCCGCAAAATTATTATTATTATATATGTATTCTTTTGTTCTCCCTCTGTTGAGGTTGAGGGGTACGTTTAATATCCAGATCACGCGGGCCTTAGCCAAACGTAACCGGATCGGTGATGCAGGATGATGAGGTCAGGAATTTCCTTGTGATGCGGCAGGTGTTCAAGATTGTGGCTTTTTGTAGAAGGTGGATTGTGTAGAGTGGAATTGTCAATATTTCTAGGCTATTTTTAAGGGTTTTGGGTATGATTCCTGTTGAAGACAAGACTATGGGGACTATATGGACTGCATGTACTTTCCATTGAGTTTTGACTTCTATTGCAAGTTCTTTATATTTACTGAGTTTCTCAGATATGGTCTTCTGAATGTTGTGACTATTTGGTATGGCTACATCTATGAGAAATACTGTGTTGGTATTTTTATCATGTAATGTGATGTCCGGCCTATTGTAGTGTACAGTTTTGTCAGTCAAAATGGTTCTGTCCCAGTAAATTTTGCATAGATCATTTTCGTTTACTGTGGAGGGTTTGTATTTATAGTATGGAGATTTTTTGGAGATAAACTGGTATCTATGGATCAAATTTTGGTGTACTATTGCAGCTACTTGGTCATGTCTGTGTTTGTAGTCTGTCTGTACCAATGCTTTGCAGGCTCCAGTAATGTGCTGTATAGTTTCAGATGCACTGTTACAGTGTCTGCACATATCCGGTTGATTATTTAGTTCTTTTGTTATGTACTTCCGGTAGTTTTTTGTGGCTATTACCTGATCCTGGATAGCGAGCATGAATGCTTCAGTCTCAGGGAATAACTCTCCTCGTTTGAGCCAGCTGTTCGACTCACTCTTGTCAACATGGGCTTGGTTGAGTTCAGCCCTGTGACGTCCATGTAGAGATTTTTGTGACCAGGCAGATATTTTGTTCTCTAGTGTCGAGACTTTTTCATTTATTTGGGTGTTACGATTTTTCAGGTTTAGGGGGGTATATTTGTCATCTATCTTGTTTATAAATTCATGCAGCGTGGATGTCTGGGCATTGTGGTGAAAATATTTCCTTAGGTTTGATATTTGTGTATTGTGCAGATTTTGAATATCTATGATTCCTCTTCCTCCTTCGCTTCGTGGCAAAGTTAGTCGTTGTATTGCTGATTTAGGGTGGTGCTTTATTATTATTATTATTATTATTATTATTATTATTATTATGTTGTGTCTTTACCATCTCGGGACCATGGGGTCCCGGGCATTTGGAAGGCGTGCATGGGGCCGAAGCCAACATGTAGAGGCCTGTTTGACAACATTAATCTATATGAAATGTGACACCAACCGACGATTTTCCCTGTGCAGACTATAGAAGTAAACCCAAGGAAAATCCCCGGTTAGTGCAGGACTATTGTAGGATATGGAGAAAACTAATAACAGGGTTATGGAAGGGGGTGCTAAATGGACTGGATAACTGGGACTATGGAAGGACTATGGCCCCTGCCTGACCTATATGTTTCACACACGGATAAAAAGGCAGGGGGTGACTCGCACACACATTAAATGGGCCCCCCAAAACAGTCGCTAGCACATTACAGTGACGTAGCAACAAGGGGGCAACATGGCATGAGGTGCTGAGGGTGGAGAGGTATACCAAGGCTCTCAGAGCAATCGCGGATGCCGGTCAAGACCCCTACAAGCACTTACTGGATATACATCCTTCCTCCGAGCATTTCTGCTCTAGCGGTACACCACTCAAGCCAGCCAATGAAGGCAAGCAAGAGTTGGGAGATCCTGTTCCTCGTCAGTGTTCACTCTGGACAACCAATAAAGGCAAGCCAGAGATGAGGAACAGGGTTATTATTATTATTATTATTATTATTATTATTATTATTATTATTATTATTATTATTATTATTATTACGTATTATCATTATAAGATCAATAATTAAATGGGAATCCAATCAGTAATATTTGACTAACTGTTGACATTTGCTGTTTTTGGGATTGTGATTAATTATACACGTTCAATCTTCATAAACATGTCAGCTAACTCGATCGATGCTGGTTATTTATTGGCGGAACTAGCATGTGTCAGTATGTCAATGTCGAGAGGACCAAGATTGGTCGTGCCGTGTGTACGCCGACATTATAGCTTTGATCTTTCAAATCTCGCGCACTTTACTAAGTATTACTTACCAACGCTCCTTACATCTTCCAAACATAATTTCATCATTTACGTAATGTGTACCTTAGATTTATTGTAATTAAATTCAATTTAAATCAGCACCTTAGAACACTGTTGTGTTATTTTCAAATCAGATTTCAATTGGAATTGATATCGACCTAAATGAATCACGTTCTAGCACTGCTCAACATAAACTAAACCTTAATTCTTCAACTACAGGTCACTTCATCCTTTTGGCCAATCTTATAATATACACCCATTTCATGGAGGCGACAACTAAATAGTGAAAAGCTAACATAGATTGTATTTAGCTGTAGTTTAAGGTTGTATATTGCCTGCTGGTGGTGGTTGGTGTTTTTGGTGTGAAGTGTCAGAGGTGACGAGTAACAGAGACGTGCCGTGCGCGGGCGCAGCAACATGTGGACCTGGGAAGTACCGTCACATGTATAAGAATCTCTTGTCTACTTCGTACGAAGATAGAAGGATTGGGTTTCATAGAAATACCAGAGACATTATCCGCAAACAACCAAAACATTGTGTGTAGTGGTCGCCAGGTTAATGAATCGAAAGAAGGTAAAAAGTAATACCTCCTCAAAATATTGTTGAACAGGAAGGAATGAGATTTAAGTGAACATTAGTTAGTAATAACATTTACCCTTTACACACCTCTACAATGTTGAAAGTTTACAAAACACTCGTTTGAAGTGAATACTCGGAGTTAATGAAACTCTTCCGTCACTTTGTTCTGAGATCTGCCGGAGAGAGAGAGAGGCCAGAATTACTGAACTTTTCATTTATTAGGATTTGTTTGCGTTATTGTAAACATTCAAATGTGTTTGTTCTTTGTTCTTTACTTGTAAGTAGAGGCTAGAGCAGGCGCTGGAGCCATTCGTATGTGGCATACAAACATTCACTAATTTTATACATTATCCGTTAACATGATTGTGGAGTAACTATTATGTATTATAATGAGAAGCCATTATTAAATTTGCATTATCCAGAGGAACACCTGCCTGTTATCTGCTGAACTATTTCTGTCACTATCTGAAATTACTAAGTGTCACTCATTGCGTGCTTTTACATTATTTATACAAATAGAGAACTAGACTGCATAACGCAGATATGGATTAATGTTAGGTTTTTTACCCGACAGGCAGCGGCGAAGAGGGTTATGCGTTTTTTGTAGCGGTGTCTTGAAGCGTGCGCGCGCGCACCGGCGTGGAAACTGACGGACGGACACTGTGACAGCTACCTTTTATTGTTATGATGGGGTTTTAATCAAAATCCTGTGAGTAGATAGAAGCGTTATGTTTTGTGTTCGTTTTTGTAATTTACAATCGTAGACTAGGCGTAGTCGATACGAGTATAAAAAGAAACGAAAATTCAACAATGAGAACCACTGTCCTCGTCGTCTGTAACAATGTTTTGCTTTTCATAGATCGATTCGAATAATCTTGCTTCAGCAGGTGTCTTTATTCTTCCATTTATAGCTTCGATCGTCTATAGTTGTTGTATAGATCGAAGTTGTATAGCTGTAAGTAGGTGGTACATTAATATTGTTCCAATAAACAGAATGATGGAGTAACACATTCGGAGCAGTTAATTTGTCTGAATGTAAATGAGAGGAGATGGTATCAGGGCCGGCGGACGGAAGCCCCGTGTCCTACCGCAGTAATACTAATATTTTCGTCGACTGCCATGATGGATCACCGCATTCACCACTCCTTAATACTGTTGAATGCTAAATACAATACTTTATTACTGTTTGTATAATTTTTGGTAAATATTGAATAGAACTGTAGCACGAGATTTTTTGTTTAGTGTAATAGGTTTTTTTAAAGTACATTATAATATAATATTTCTCTCTTACTCATACCTTCTATTTACTATGGTGGTGAAGTGCGCCAACTTTCACCAATAGTCACTGGTGTTCAGTTGAGAAATAGAAGTGCCAGCTTACCACCAGTGATGAGATATAGTCCTAAGTGGCATTTTCCTAAGCCTTACACGAGTCACGAGAAATAAAACAGATCCAGTGACAATAGAACCAAATTACTCGTAAACGGAGAACTCGTCTTCAATAATGAAGCACATTCAGTAACATTCACAACAGCACATCAGAATCATATCAACAACTTAAAACGTAAATATTTTGACCAATTCTAAATAAATGATTAAAAACTTGGTTAATTAAGGGTGTCGACATTTTGTAAGTGGAACTTTTTCATTGCTCGTGACTCTCGTGAGTATAGTAGTTCTCTGCTCCAATGAGTATAAACTCACGTTTCAGTTTATTTCTAATATAAGTTAATTTGTTTCCTCAGTTACCTTTTTAGGTTATCGTTCTGTTTATCAGTATTTTAGTTGCATGCTTTCTTTGTTTGGAAATGTTTAAATACATTATAAGGCCACCACGGCTCCTTGATTTTGTCAGGTTACATTAACTTAAGTCGAATTTATATTCCTATTTTATGAAATTCTATGCTCGTCTGAGTTCGTAGTGGTCCACTGATGGATGTAAGTATGTCTCTTGTTTACAAGAAGCGCCACAACACTACACTGCCATTCATTAATTAAATACACTGGAATTCAACTAAAGTAAATATACAAAATTTTATCTTTTAGTTCAGTTTTCATAATTTTATTTACAATTAGGTTAGGCTTCGTTAGTTAAATGTTAATTTATATTATAACCTTGAATAAATGATTTGTCCTGATAAAAATCATAAAAAAGTATACATATAAATGTATAATTATAATAATATACATGTTTCCATACCCGAGTTAGTGTTGTCCTATGCATAATATAATATTATCTATAGGAGATATGGAACTTCTTTTCTATCTCAATTAAGTAAAGTTTAAATTAAACAATGGCAGGTTATATCGGCAGATGGATCGAATTATTCTCACTAAATTAAGTTTTCTGGTTCCGCTTATCACGTTTCCCTCGTCAAAGTGAATTCTATAAATATTTCTGAAACCTTGTCATATTCGTACGGTTGCGGTAAAGAATCGATGCTTATCTTGATGATGTATCGATGCTATTGTAATTCCGATTTGTAGAAATCTAAAATTGTTATTTCGAATTCCGTTATTTAAACTTAATAGCGTATTTCGTAAGAATTTCCTGTCAACATAATGTTATGTTATGTAACCATAGGCAAATTTTTAAACAGTGGTTTCAAATTAAGGCCTTAAATGGGCTTTTTTACGTAAAAATGGACTGTTATTTTAAAACACTATATTTCACAATAGCAATATTGTTTTATTGTATAATGTACAGAAACCATATGGAGAGACATTTTGTAAGATGTTGTTCAGTAAGTAAATAAGTACCTATGTGTCCTAAACAAGTGGCCGCGGCGGCGCCACCGTCGCTGTGGGCCCACGGACCATTGTCGGCCATTGTCGCACTCGCGAGACTCAGAATAATGTGCTCAGCTACTCATTTGAATGTCAATACCGTCTCAATACAGTTAGGCTCATGGTATTATTTCTGCCCAAAATAAGGAGAGATGGAGCGTGGCGTGGTGAGCGACCCACGCGTTGTGCTGTGACTTTGATGAATCAACTCCAAACTGGTCCACTTACAAAAACTATGGAAAGCATTTCTGCTATCTATAATTTTAATTACTTATACATTGCTCTGTTCAGTTATTTAGTTGCTTAACAAAATATTCACAAGGCATGAATTTATTAGCTTTCCATCTGTGATAGTTCAGATAATTCCAATGCCAAGGTTGACAACCTAAAATGATTTACAGTAAAACTTTCCAGCAGCGTCCATTACTCGGCACCACACGGGAACATCGGGACCAATTAATAGCGACCTGCAATAGAAGTTCTCACACTCGGTGCCATGTCCCGCGACCACAAATTGCGACTAAATATTAAAATGGCGGCGACGTTGCGCTCGTTACTCTGATATACGAGCGCCGCTGATTGCAACCGGACTGTTTTTAAATCGAATCGGATCGCAAACTGCGAAAATATGCAGCCGCGTGAGTTATTGCACACGGGTCAGAGCGAGTGCAGCGCATGCGCAGAGCTGGGCTCGTGAACATATTACCGCTGTATGATAAAATATTAAACTTTTGTCACTCATGCTGAGTTGCAGAAAGGAACTTTAAGCTAATGTCGACGTCAAATCTATGCCTGGCTCTTTCTGTCCGTATATTGTCAAAGCAGGGCAAATCGAATCGAATCGAAGCTAATAGCTTAAAGTTCCTCTCAACTCAGCTAGACATCATAATATATCTTGTATGTAGTTAACAACTACTTTCTTAAAACTAAAATAATTACATAGTATACTTTAAAAACACTGAAGTCATTGTTACCGCATCTAAATGCACATAACATAATAAGATTAATGAGTTTATTTATTACGGTTCCATGAGTCCAGTGTAGTCCAGTGTTAAGTAAACCCTAAAACAATAGTGTCACCGAGATAAATCGTCCTGCTTACAACTGAAGATATTTGTTATAGAAGGAAATAAATGTTTTCCTTGTGACCAGAGCCTCGTTGGCTACAAAGACCCAGAATCGTAATTTCCATATACCTGCGTCACGTCGCTACCAAATAACCGTTGTTTTTCACTCCAGACATGTCGAAAGTTTCATGATAAATCCGTCCCAAGTAAATCTTAGGTAAAGTGTAGTGAAACAGAAGCGGGTTTATGTTGCATGTCGAATGTCAGATGATTTAATGCCTCCATATTTTTGCTTTTATGACGTAGTTTTTGTGAAAAGGTGTTGTTTGTGGCGAGATAGATGCCGCTGTCTTCAGTGACACATTGTAAAGGCTATAGGTAATATTCTAGAACGCATGTTTATCACGAGGATGGATAAACACACTCTATTGTTTAAAATAGACATATGATAGACTTGTGTGATTACTTAGGTACTGTTTTCTCTGAAACACATATATTATTTTGTTTCCTTGAAGTCATATATGTCGCCAATATAGATACGATGATATAGGATGTAGGTATAATTTCCATACATGTATTCATTTCAAACGCACTTTTTTCATCGTAAGCTTTCTATAATTTGACAACAAAGACTCCTAAACGCCTAATCAATTACGCTTCAGTTTACTGCACGTTTTAGAAATCGACACATTTGTCGATTCGCAACGCTCCTGAACAGCTACTTGGGTGTTTCTCGTCCGCGCGACGTCACGGGCTAACGTGGGCATTGTCTCTGCCCGTTGTCCAGCGAGCGCTCGGCCCACTGTGCGCCCATTAGCGACTAATGTCACCATACTACTGTTTCCTTTGTAAAACTTTTGGATGCATGTTGAGCGTATAACGCACATTTGAATGAGTACAGTATTTGTGCACAATTTATATAGTTTTTTAAGCTGTTATCTGTGCTTTATTGAATTTTGGAAATTAAGATAAAAGTTTATCTTTCCTCTTGCATTTATACTAAGTATTGCGCACATTTCAATGACTGCACCATTTGTGTGCAATAACTTTAATAGTTTTTTTTTAAATATTTACCTGTTACTAGTAAATGAATTTGCGACGATCAAACAAAAATTTGAAGTAATTGGAACATAAAAGATCATATTTCATTGGCGCCAGCTGCAGGAGCTGCTGGAGTAAATGCTTATGATCACAGAAATTATAAAGATTATAAGATCAAACTCTCTATTAATTAGCATAACCTAGACTTCGATATGAAGGAAATGAAGAATTGAAAAGTGGTGCTCTCGCAGTGCTTATGCATTGAACCGGTTATATATAAGATTAAGAAGAAGTGTAGACGTATCTACAACACTTTGTTATAACAACATAGGTTTTAATTTAATGACAAGACACTGAAGGTAACAAAGACCTGAGTCCGATTCTGTGAGAGCAAAAATAAATCAATTTCAACTGAAAGGCGCAAGCAATGCGCCCATAACGACGGAATAACAAGTACTTTCATTGACAATGCGCGTCCAGCTGTTTCTGAAATGATCTAGTCTGAGTGAATACTTACACATGCTACTGCTGAGACAATGCGGACGTGCCTTCCTCGAACCTGCGACAATGAGCCCGGAAACCGAGCAGTAGTGCGCCCGCGCAGCCTGCTGTAGGATAACCATCATGCGGACTGGGTTTCAGGATACATTTTAAAATATTTTTTTGACAGTACATAATTTGCATAATAACAAATATAATGCGAAATCGCATCGAAGAAAATCGTATCGAAGAAACTCCTCTCGTGCACCTCTACTAAATTGGTACTGTTATATAAAAAATATTATAATAAGCGGGTGTGTGGTGTGGTGGTTTTTAACATGTATATAAGTAACTAGCTGTGCCCGCGAGCTTCACTTCGCCTTAAAAAGATTTTCCCGTGGGAATTCCGGGATAAAAAGTAGCCTATGTTCTTTCTCAGGGTCTAGACCATATGTATACCAAATTTCATTCAAATCCGTTCAGTAGTTTTGGCGTGAAAGAGTAACAGACAGACAGACAGACAGACAGACAGACAGACAGACCGACACAGTTACTTTCGCATTTATAATATTATTAGTTAGGAGTTAGGATTGTGATGAATATATACCAGGTAGGTTGCATGACCATTTTCATATGTATACTTAAATACTAATTTTGTAAATTTAATTAATAATTTTGTACCTTTGTCTCTATCTCAAAGTGTCCACATTCAGTGGTGGTAGCACGGTCACCCTATCGCACAGTGGGCCGAGCGCCCCGCGGTTGCACAACCCCCCCGCGGCCCTCACCGCCGCGCGGGGGGCGCCAGCACTATTGTACGGCTATTTGTTACATGTTTATTGTTACTGTTACTCGAAATGCATTGTTTTTGGTTGGCAACTGGTCGGTTTAAACTTTTAAAGACGTTGAATGTCCGTTTTCACCGTACCCTAGTCATATGTCAATCTTGTAGGTACTTATTGGAAAATGTAGTTGCGGATTCCAAGTTCACGGATAGCATTGATCTAAGTACAATGATTTCAGGACATCTTAGATGGTGATAGCGCTTAGAGTCCTATGTGCGAGAGATCTATAGTCTACATTTCAGGCTATAGAAAATTGTACAATGTAAGGACAGCTTACAGTTGCATTATAAATGTTTTAGTGAAATAAAATTATTGTACAGAACATTCGACTTGTAGGGCAGTATTTATTCAATGATGTTGGGGTCATCGTCAACGAGTAAATTGAATTTATAATTCAACCATTTTATTTGCTATGTACATTAAAATACTTACAAACAAACTAATAACAAGAAACTCTCAATAAAAATAATCAAGTAATCTCAATCAAAATTTAATTATTATTTTTGCTGTCGTAAACAATAGCGTTGTATCTTTCAATGCAGATAGCCCGATGCACATATTGCTCCCCTGGTCTCTGCAATGATTGTTTTATTGAAATCTCTAACAATATCATGATTAATGGGTGACTTTACGAACGGAAGCCAAAATACTTCAGAAGTGAACATTGTGTTCTAATAGATAATTACTCACAAAGCCTCTGGTTCCCGGAATGAGTTGTCTGAGATCGCCGCCGCAGTGTAAATTACACATTAGCCATGCACGCCGGCCGCCGACTTTACGAAAAAATACACCCACAGTTAGCTATTCAACCCAAACGGAATCACGAACAAAAATAATAAAAACATCACAGTCAAAATATATGTTGCTTTTATTGAAAAAATATTGTAAAAGAGACGGTGACTTTCTGTCGACTTTGTGACACGCCGCGACCCACTGTCCATAACATTCACTGCCGGTCGGAAAGCAACTCTATCCCTCGCACTAACGAGCTGAATTCGTATCATGAAAAAAGCGGCAGAACTTTTTTTCCCATTGGATTCGAGCAGGGCGTGGCGCGTCCCAAATGGAAACATTTGCCAATATTATCGTGAAAGGACTAAGCAGATGAAATAATTTATTTCCCGATGTCCCTTTGTGTCCTAAACTTGGTCCCTTTGTGCGTTTTTGCGTCGGGTTCTTTGGCACCCCGTGTGGGTCGACGTCTCTATTTAGCCCTTTAGGAAAAGGAAAGCCGCCAATTTTGTTGACAACCAAATTTAGCCTTCTAACTGTTATGCACAGTGTTCAATTTCGTTAATCGGCTAGGTTAGTGCTTAAGTTGTTTTAAGTAGTAGGGGGTGTTGACATTAGTAGATGCGTGTTGATGACAATAGTATTAGAGCGGTGGTGTGGCGACGTGATGGATGCTGCAACGTGGCTGACGGCTCCCGGTGACGTTTGACTCTGCACTCAATGCTGGTGAATCAAGTGTCCCAAGAATGTGATTGTCGGTGTCGTAAAAAGACATCGTCGGTCGGTACCATTTCATGATAAAAATATCTAAGTATGTAGAATTTATAAAGTTAATTTAGGACCTCAATTTTAACCAAGTAATATTTCTAAACGGGTTTACCTACTCTCATTAATAGTAGTAGTTCTGAGTGACGTATTTAGTGTTACTGTAACATTACTCGTTCGTCCGTCGCAAAATGTTACATTTTCCAGACTTCATTGACAAACTATGGTCGTCGATAACAAGAAGTACATATCATGTAGGCATAACTAAGCATTACTTAAAAATCAATTAAATATTGCTAAATGTTTATTGTTTATTTAAAAGTGTAGCGCTTGTTTGGGATTTTCAGATAGTAAATCGGGAATCAATATGAGCATTTGAGATAGTTCTGCATTTTATAAAATCCCTGGAGGCGATTCAAACGGGGTTTCTCAAAGAAATTACTAAACCCAGAAGCAGTATTATGATGGGCCTCCTCAAAGTGTCCAGTAATGATCTAAACATTAAGTAACTGTCCTATCTCCTCGTCTCCCGGGACATCTCCAGGACAATACGTCGGTCGGTGAGAAACAAAGTCTCAGTGGCTCTCTGGAGACCGACTGTTTGTCAGCATGTTTTTGGAAATGTTTGTAAAAAATAATCATTCTGAGAATGTAAGGAGTAAACATTCAAAAATTAATGAGTAAATTTTAAATTGTTTATTTAGTGGTTAAATTCGTTAGTTCTCTAAACTTTAATCCACGTAGGTATATTTATGAATTCAGTTTGAAGGCCAAAAAAATAGCGGGTACTGTACAAAATATGCATTTAATTTTGTTTAATAATTACTTACTTAGAACTTATGATGTAGAGTTCTTATTTCACATGTATTCTGGTTATAGTGGAGTATAGTATACTGCGTAGAAAGTATTTTATGTTTGGCTGCAGTTTATTTATTTTATTTCCATTTCATTTAGAGGAACAATTGAAGTACGGACTACTACGAACAAACGCTTAGCCAAAGAAGAGAATCAATCATAGCATGGTTTCAAGCATAATTGATTACCAATTTTAAACAATAAATGAGTCTTCGAAAAAACCAATTGTATAGTCGAGCGACCGCATCGTTATGACCCATAACGACCATTTCACTTGCGCCCTAAAACCACAATGTTGGCCATAAGCACCCAGCTGTTCTATATAAACCAGACTCATAGAATTGAAATCATTTGTCTTTTCAACTGCGAAATGGTGTTCATTACTTTAGCCGCGAAGAATGGCCTCGTTCGAACGCTCACAATTCCAATTGAAACCATCATCGGTTTACAATCCGAGATCGACCGTGACGCGCGCGGGGGGGCCTCGCCACAACTTGTAAACAATTCACTTATTTATTGTTTTACAGCAGCCATATAACTTCGTCGCCGAAGAATGAGTGGCCAATAATTTCTGTAATGCACCCGCAATAAACTCATCATGGCCAGCGGACAGTGGGCCGGCGCGCCGAGCTGTGGACAAAAAGAACGCAATGTGCGTTATTTGAAAAGATTTGGCACGCTCTGCCACAGAGTTTTTTTCTCCATGTGCGTTTAGGAATCCGCTAGCAGCCTTTATCCCCGCGTGATGAATGTGCGGAAGTCAAACTCGAGGCTACAACTTAATAATAACGATAAACACCGAGCTCCCCTGTTTAAATAAATATTTTACAACATTAGCGGCCATTTTGCGAAAGCTGCGCCTGCGCAGTGGATTGGATTAAATTGGAATGTTTGCCAAATGTAATTGTTGTGTTGACTGTGATAGATGGCCGCGCTTGTTGCGTCAATACTTAGTTTAAACATGCTGGTAGTCATTGTGCACGCTTAAATTAGTATGTGTCTATCCCTTAGATATTTGTTATTTATTTAAATTCTAGGATATATTATAAATGTTACATTTAATATGCAAGCAAATCTATATTTATTCATAGCTCTTAAATAATCCTATGCATATTGAAGCGTTAAATAATACATAATACTTTGTGTCTCTTGCAAGAGTTAATATCATATTAATTTTGAAATATAAGTTCATAGAGATTTGCATAAATACATGTCAATAATTTAAACAAAAGAATCGTTTAATTATACCTATGTATAATTGATATGAATGCTTAATGAACTTAAAAACTTATCAAATATGGTTTTCAGATTTGATTAGATATCGATTCCAGACGTTACGAGTAAATAGTTCTGTGCAACGTAATTTCACACCCATGTGCAATGTGCAATGATCGGGCCATCATCCCTGCACCGCACCTAATAATAAAAATGTAACACGCAGATGTCATCGACATGATATTTATTAGTGCAGGCGTTGCGCCGCCGCTTTGCCACAATAACCGCTGCGACAAACACACCGACATGATTAACGACCGTGTTTTATGGCATTAGCCCTCCATCACGATGCTTACATCTTCATTCCTGCAAACATTGTTGTCTCGGCACCGTTCTGAATTCACCCTTACTTATTGACTCGGCAAAACTTGCAATAATTTTTCGTATCGATGCGTTTGCACTCTAAAATGAACTTTAAAGCTTTTAATTGAAGGTTTAATCTGTGTTGCAGTAGTGTGTTTCAAAGGTTGTCGGGGTGAACAAATCGTATTGATGTTGTTCAATCGATCGTCGCAAATGGTCGCGGCGCGGGCGCACTGTGCGGCGCAGTGCTGGGGGCCACTCTATCACGAAAAACTACATTCTATAGCCTTGTTGCGCTTACCACGACTCTATCTCGTGTATTAAACGTGCAGTATGTATAACGGCTCTCGTTCGTTCGTTTTTCGTCAGTATGGAGTGACCCTCCGCGGGGGTGCGGGGGCAGCGCGGGCGCAGGCGAGGCGGCTCTTTACGAGCCAACTCGACCGAACGCACCGCCGTTTTGTTAATCGAACATTAAGGATTGTTATTTTAACACAAAAGGCCCTTGAGGTTTATCTACGTGATCGGTTTCTTTATATTTTTTAAAAGCTTTTTGAGATAACATTCGAGTCTACAGTTTCACGGATTATTCGGGTCTCTGGTCTGCTTTCATGATTGTAACGGCAAATAACGTCTCAGTTCATTTAGGACTCTTTTAAATACAATATTATTGATTTTATACATCATCGTATACATGCATATCCAACCTAACATCATAAAGTAGTGTGTAGTTTGTCGCGCACAGTGGGTTGAACAATAAAGATTCGTCCATTTTGGGTACAATCGCGGCTAATATTGATAGATACCATTGTATGTTGTGCATTTGTCACACTGTTCAACTGACATGTGAATAACGATGTATCTTTGTACTTATTTACGACCTTTTACCATGTTTTTGTCAATGGAAGCTTTACTTAATTGATGGAATTGATCTAGCCAACTTCGATATTAAATTATATTTTATGCATACTAGGTATATCTAGATTCTAGATATATGTAATCAGCAAGCAGCAGCAGCAATCAATGTATCAGAACTGACAATTTTAAAATTGAACCTATTATTCTATTAGGACATATATAAGCTGTATGTCGGCAAAACTCCACAAAGGCGGGTGGTTTGAAAGCCTTCAGTTCTCTCCACACTGCTCAACAACAACATCGGGCTAATTTCTATTAATCTGGCCAAATGAAGCTGCAACCGGCCACCCCGGAGCTAATCCCGAAGACTGGGGATTTACCGCCGACTTGACTCCAACTGAATGTTTACGGAACAGCTTTCAAAATATTCGGCATCTACAAAGGAGAGGCGGCGTGTGCGCAGGATCTGTTGCAGATATAAGTACTGATACTTTGCCAATATTTGTTTTGCATTAGCTTGTGTTTGCATAAGCTTCTTCTACGTGATGATGAAAGCAATATATTTTTACTGACACAATACAGGACATTGGCGGATAGTAGACTCCTTGCATCGTATGTTGAAGTTTTACATTGTTGCAGCCCAGAAAGTGAAGGAAATAGGCTAATACATTGTTTTGGTTCTATAGCTAGGATATAGCGAATATTGTGTGGTCTGAAGTTAATAATGGACATCCGATCCCATAAATTGTCCCCATCGCTGACACCTTAACTGCCCATCCTGTCACAATTTCAAAACAAAGAAACCCAATTAATATTCAAGGTGCCGTCGAGAGACATTCCAATACCAACTTGAGGAACGTAACGACCCCAATCAGCTACCCCCTTACGCAAAATGTCTTCACTGACAAAAAAAGGGGAAAAAATCTTCGAAGCCAGCCGTCAAGTCGGCTAAAACACCAATTAAGGTGGATATAGATAATGGATAAACATTGGTTATTAAGTGGACGTATTGGCGCCATGTTTGGACTAAAATGGTGGTCGCTAAAAAACGGGACCACCCGAGCACCCACACGAAAAAATACATGTGAGGGATTCAAAATGTGGGTTCCGAACCAATGTGGTTCTGTAGAGTCGATACGCGTTTATACAGCTACTAAGTAACTGTACCTACTTTAGTATTTAAGATACATCAGAAGGGCTAGTACGGGCCGCATTTAAGACGTGACAAAAGTTTTGCATCGCCGTCACTCACATCGCGCAGCCTCAAGAGTGAGCGCGACGGAGAACTTTTATCACGTCTTATTAGCGCCCCGTGCTACACGGCCAGTAGCCGCTACGCATGTGGCAAAGGGTGTTGAGGACTAATGAAGAAGCAAGCAGTAGGCAACATTACCTTCAGAAACGAGCTTTGGCTGTGGACAAACTAATAGCGGACTGCGACAGCCTCAATAGGATCATTCAAAATGATATTTTATTATACATATTGTATACCCTAACGGACTTCATACCACAAGTCTAGTGCCTCCCTGCGGAACCCTATCACCGCAAGATGTGCTCAAGCACGCACCCAACACTTAGCACAACGTCTGTTCCCGAATACTGCGTTATCTGCTAACAAGCCGCCCGGAGCGGTGGGTGGCATGGGGACTCAATTGGGGTTGCATCAGGGGATGATTGTTTCAATATTAAATAATATAGTACTTAAGTACATGCTCTTAAGTCTGGGATCTTCCTTGATAGCAAATTTAGAGGTTTTACCTACAGCTACTGGTTCATGTTAGTCGAAGTGGACTCTGTAAATAGTTAGATTAATTAACTGCATCGGCCTTTGTCCCGTACCAAGTACCTACATGTATACAGATTCAACTGAAAACCGTAATGTGAATACTTATTGTAAATAGTTCTTCAGAAAAAAAACACCAATAGTTTCTGTAATTAGCCACTGGAGCTATGGCGGAAGGAGTATACAATTAACGAAAAGTAATATATTATTACACTCACGGGCAATGAAATAGTTCCACTCACAAAAAGCCGACACCAAAAGACCCAATTTTTTTTAATATTCCATTTAAAATTTGAACAAAATATTATTGTGTTTAGTTGGTAATATCCTGATGCTCCGTTAAATGTACTTCAATGTTGCAGAAGGCGTCATAAAGCTAGCTTTTTCCGTTTAGGAGAAAATGTGTGTTTTTCTGTGTGCAACCTTTTCATTGCCCGTGAGTGTATGTTGGTTCCCTCGTTAGCACCTTACGAGAGGAGGCGGTCACCCGGAACATTACAGAGCTGTGGGGTACAGACGGGGCAACGAAACCACAGTGACAATGATCTGAGCAGATATCTTTGCACCAGACTGTACTATCGGGAAGAATACGCCTCTTTTGAGGCTTAGACTACATCTACAAGAGAGTGCCACGCACTCATTATCTAATAGGTAGAGTCTTCCTCATCCAACTATGATATAGTAAATCACTAATTCATAATAAACCTTTTGCATCCCGAAGTCGTGATATCGCACGATACACAATAGATTTTTATTGTGTCTAATTTCACAGAATTCAACCGGTTAAAATATCTGGATAGATCTTATAGTAAGTAGGCAGAGATTGGTCAACATGATTCATTATGTTCCTACGAATAAAATTGGTAGTGGATGAAAATAACCTAAAATAGAGAAACAAATATCACTAATATTTTTCCTAGTGAGAAGTAAATTCCGACCACGGTGAATGATAATGACATAGTGTGAGTTCTGACATCAAAGCCCGGGGCGGTCGTAAAATATGAGAAATTACTCAAAAATATGTCCACGTGTCGCCACACACGTGGCCCACGGTTATTTATACAATTTGACTGATTTGACGTAATTTCACATAAGTTATTGTTGAGTAAAGATTTATTTTCTACCTATTTGTTAATGAAGTTACTACTTTGAAGTTAATAAAGGTAAATGAAGTTGGTCATTGTTCATTATTACATAATTATGTACGCTACATATAATAGCTATCTTTAAGACGACTTTGAACTGTACAGTGCAGATCACGTACAGACCTTCGTAGCGTTCGACGCCCTCCCGCCGGCTGGTCCATGGCTTTCGAACGTTATCGTCGCAATGGGGCTGGGTAAAAAAATACCCTTAAAGAATAAAAAAGATCTCTAGAGAGAATAAAACGTGAATTATTTTACTTATGTCTCAAACTAACAATGTCATACTTTTTGCATAACAAGCATAACACGCATCAGCACCAGCCATCACCTGGCAACACTCGCACCCTCATCCCATCACCCATTAGCTCGCCACGGTATGTGTCACTCCTGGCTCCGTGACAGAACATGTCACGAGGCTCCGGAGCCTCAAAGACGCCGCCAGTCATACCCTCGCTAATTAGTCGCTGCTCGCGTGGTCTCCTCCGAGGCACGTCAGAGATGTGGACCCACGGAGCGGCAGGAATGTTCGCTCATCAGCGAGGAATGAGGAAGTGACGGAAGGAGCGGAGGTGCCAAGTGGGTGGTGCGGAGTTGATGTGATTTTGTTTTTCTGAATATAACAGGGGAGATGTGAATTGTGCTTCAGCGATACTTGTGAGCTTTTGCCTAAAATATGTACCAACATGTAGATATAGAATTTAAAATAACAAATAAACTTTAAATGAAATTTAAATATATCTAGTGTAGCTTTTTTAAAAAGAATTTATTGCCACCTCTTGAAAAAGTCGTCAATAAATAGAAACATGGTATTTTTCCTTGTATTGAGTCGTCTCCGGGGCGGGCGGTCGAGTGACGGTGTAATTGGCACGACCCTCCCCCGGTGCCCAGTTCGAATCCCGGCAACGCACAATTAGTGACGGTACATGCCGAAAAGGACGGCTTGTCCTGTAAGGTTAGTAAGATACAGGCAAGTTTTTATTTGTGGTATTTAAATATTTTATACCAGTCAATTCAAGGGCTTTTTTGAAAAAAAAAACGCGTTTATGTAGGTAACATAGACAAAATACATAAAGAAGAAGAGAAATAAAAACTGAGCTTTTTTCACTGAATAGAAAGTGCTACGCGGCTACGTCGTAGCGCGTAGCGACGTTGCTACGCCGCGCCGTAGTCTTACTATTTTAAAACAAAATACTAAAAAGCGTTTTATTTATTTCCGATTGCAAGTCTTACTACTTACTTGTATCAACATAGTATAATTAATGAGTAGATATTTTATTACTCGGCCTTATTTTTTAAAAACGGTAGTCTAAAAATACTGCATCATGTTTAAATGATGATGTGCCGTTCTGTCCACCACTGAGCAGTATCTTTGTACCCTCGTCCACTCCACTCGAGTGTGTGAACGGACACCACTATTGCTGCTAAAGCCTTAGAGAAAATCTACACTGCGTAAAAACCCAATCGGGTGAAAAGAAAAACACATAAATTTATTTTCTATTTTGTGTTTGTCATGTTTTTGGTAAATGTTTGTACCTACTCGATAACGTTTATCTGTTTATTCTTGGTATGTGTATAGTATATGTACATATGTAGGTATACTTTTGACGAACCCTTAACCTGCAGTGCCCATAATAATTCCTTAAAATATTGCAAAAATAAAGTATTTCGTATTTTAATTAGAAGCGTCCGTAGTCGAGCGGGCCTCAGTGATCGTAACTGATCGCTGAGGTAAAGCAACAACTGACACGGTCAGCCATTGGATGGGTGACCAATTTCAAGTGGTGCTTTTCTGGACGCTTCCGTGCTTCGGACGGCACGTTAAGCCGTGGGTCCCGGTTGCTGCTTCGGGCGGCTTGAAAACATCTGACAGTCGGGTTGCCCACTTACCCGACAACTCTCTCAGCACAAGCTTGCTTGTGTTGGGGTCCACCAACCCGCACTTGGCCAGCGTGGTGGACTAGGCCTAAACCCTTCCTTCATTAGAAGGAGACCCGTGCCCCAGCAGTGGGGACGTAATGGGTCGTGATGATGATGATGTATTTTAATTAATAACACGAAACCAAAATTGAATTTAAATGAATTTGAATGAAATTAATCTTATAACATGGATGAGAAAATATCATATCGTTTAGTGACTCACTCATCCGGAAAACTCTTGCAAAATAATCAAATCTCTCAAGTGTCAGTCACCCCTGCACTCCGAGCACGGATATAATTCGCCCCATTATCAAGTGAATCTGTTGCGAAGTTGCGAAGGAGCTCCCGGGGCGAGGCTCTTCAAGACTTGGAGTGGAGGCGATTGAGGAGAGGCGCTGAGCTGGTGATGAGGGGATCATGGGACGGTGCCTGCTTGAGGAGCAAGGCCGGATTCATCTAAGTAATCTTATTAACGTTTTCAAGTGTCCTGGGAAGTAAGATGGTTATTGGAATGTATTGTAACGAAATGTATGATTGATTGGATTCAGTTGAATACATCGCTTTTGTTAACGCAAATAAACAAGGAAAATACTCAAGGTATATTTTTTTTATTTTAAATGAATAATTAAATAACGCAAAGCTAAATATACGACCGTGTCTGCGATGCCACACATAGCGCCTCTTGACAAGATCATTTCCCAGATTCTCCAGTTCCCCGCAAAGGGTTCCGCGCCGCCGCCGCTCGAGTGTTACCACGTGCACACTACAATATGCCCATAGAATATACTAAAATAAACCCTAAAGCCAAACGCATAAGGGACAGTTATGCTTCACCTTTTCAGGGAAAATGAAGACAAACTATTCCGAGTCTAAACGAAACAGCCAATTTAGACGTTTCAGTGAGCGTGATTCCTAATTCCGTGGCAATTAAAGCTGTATTCAGACGGCGCGGCGGAAACATAAGGCCGGCCACAAACGTCGCGGCTGTATCACAAACATGTGCTGTAAATTAGCGGGAACGACGAACATGTCACGACAGTTGACACACATTTTTGTTAACAGATTTTTTGTTATAGTCATCGTTTGCTCTGATGTGGCTGGCTAGTTACACGATGATAGATTGATGGAGGTCTTTATGAAGTTGTCTTAAAATTGGGTGGATTTAGAAAAACATGGCTATTAAGAAATATTATGACCGCAAACGCTTTGATGTTTCCCGCCGAACGTTAAATCTAGCTGTAATTGCGGATTCTGTCAAATTTTAATCAGCGTCTTTATTTTTATCGCATTTTAAAACGATGATAATATTGCGGTGGTTATTTCTAGAAAGTAAACGCAGAAAACTGTTAAATATGCATCTGTGTTTATTGCGGTAGAGGTTTTAAAAAGCAAACAAAACTAAATTCTGGCAATAAATAAAAGATTTTTGCGCAGCGACACAATTTAATATCACTAAAGCAGGATATTTCCCTTTCAAAAGCGCACCTTAATGCCGCGGCGATATAAACAATAATTTCGATTTAAATTCCAGTGACATTGTCAGCGTTTATTTATTTACAAAATACAAATTGAAGTATTAAAATCGGTCGGGTGTCGGCGGCGATTCCGCACGCCACTCTCCGCGGATTACACGCCCGTGTGGAGAGCGCTTCATTAACTTGTTACTTTTATACTTAACCCAACATTTTGTTGTTTCTTTATGTGCAACGAGGTGACTCCACGAGCCGCGGCAACGTTCATGCCACAAATTACAATCAAATTTTAACAGTTTAGATTTCTTTCCCACACTATTTTGCTTTAATTGAGAATATGTTGTAACTTATTGGCATGTGATGGAGAGGACAAGATAATTTACAGAAAGAATAAATGATCCTATTCTCATAAACTCCTTCGATGTATAGCTTTCTCGCATAAAATATAAACAAAATTGCCAGTAACGTTATCAAATATTAACTGACCGGCTCATAGTGAGCGGCGCATTTGAAGATCGCCCGCTAATTTGTAACTAGCAGCTCAATTTATTTAATACGAGCGTCAGACAAAGGCCGGCGCGATCACAATGGTTGATAATATTTCCAAATTATTTACAATACTTTCGAAGCGTGACTCGCGGTGCAGGTGTGACGGAGATCAACAAAAGAACGAGACGCCTTATAATATAACGCGTTTCCGACACAAAATTGAAACGTTGTGAAACCTAACACGTCCAGCGACCCCGGGCCTCGCGCGCGGGCGACCCTCCCCCGCGGGGGCCCGCCGGGGCAGGCGCCGCGCGGGGCAGGGCAGCGCCGCCTGACGGACCAGCAGTATCAGAATTCGGTCCGCAATTACAGAAATTACCCAATTATTTGCGTTGTGTTAGCGGCTTATTAGAACGGATGACGCGAACTTTCCTAGTGTAAAGAGTTCAGATCGGTGCGCAGCCTGTTATTATTTATTTGAATGTAGCCTCGCAGCCCGCCCCCTGCAATAAACATATCACCTTCACACGCCGCGCCCGCCGCCGCCGCCGCCGCCGCCGCGCGCTAGACAATAGCCCAGGCTTTTGTACCCGTAATAAGGCAAAGAACCAAATTAATGTCGGAAAAGTTACGTATGGGTGCGGCGATGTATTGTCGGTGCGGCTGTGTTACGTTCGCTTCGTCAGGTCTTTCCTGTTAGGTACTAGGTATACATATATAAAACATACTATAATGTTGGAACTGGATTTTTTGAAATAAATAAATAAAACAATATGAATACATCTTAAGAGTTCTTTCAAAGAGTACATACATTTATAAAAATATAAAAAGAGGACATGGCGGAGACGGTTAACGCAACACCAAAGACATTGCAGATGTAATAGAAACCACAAAAGTACAAAAGATTCATTATTCTGTCGCGCAACTGTCGGCACAAGACAAGCAGATGAAACAACAAGTATCGCTCGCTGTTGACCCAGCGCGGACAATCCTAATCCTCGCTATGAGACTTACGGGGAAAGTGAAAACAGAAACAACAATGACACAAAAGGGTTATAATTGACAATAATAGAGAAATATGTCGCAAACAAAACAAGGTATTGACAGCGTAGACCACAGGCGGAGACCACACGCGCGCGCTAATTACTGAGACAGATGTCCTGAAGAAAGTGAACGTGCTCCAGAAAAAAAACTTTAGAGGACTTCAAAACTAAGCGCCGATGGATTAGACAAAACTGAAAAAGAACCATCAACTGTACCTACAAACGATTCGATATTCTACGAACAGCCGGGCAAGGTTGCAAATCCTATAGCACACGGAATCCGCGATGGTGGATTAGTGAAGCGACAAAAAGCTGTCAATGGACAATAAGTTTTTGTTGACAAAGCGACTGATGGCAGATATTTATTCATGGCGGATTAGTCAAGAGACGCGAATTTGTATTTATTTTCAAATGACGAAAAGACTGCCTTTGTAGGTAAACATGACGACTGCAACCCTCGTACTAAAAGACTTAGATAGAAAATCGGCAGACAATCATGTGATCTGTTATCTTTTTCACATGTAAAAGTGATGAGAGGGACAGAAATATGATCAAAGGATCTTTAGAAGTCGTGGAGGTTGCATGGTAGAGGCAAATCACTTTATTTTCGTCCTGTTCCAATGATTCACGCCTGATCTGATTTTGTACAGGGCTTTCAATTTATACCTTTGTCGAGGCTCAAATTATCCGCAGTCGGCTCAGAGCAGTTTTGTTGTTTAATCGATGGAAAGGTTTTCAAGTGATTCTTAAGTACTAATTGTTAGTGGTGGGACCACCTTGGATTACTTTAGTGTTAGTGTTAGATACGCCTTTTGGAACACTATGAAGTATGTACCTACTTATGTAAATGTTTATTAGTAAGAAGTTGCATAAGATTATTCCCACGGATCAATAATTATTTATTATTTGCGATCTAGTAAAAATATATTCTTATTTTTCAAGTAACGTCGGCATGTTAAAGAGTTTAGAACTTAATTATAACAATAATAATATAAATACATAATTGTCCGTCTTTCAACAAGAAGCGGCGATACCAGAAATAAATAATATAATAAATGTATTAATACTCGTACATTAATACCATTATGGATGGCAGGTTTATAAATCGGACTTGAGGTAAGAATTGGGTTCCGTATGCGATTCTCCACTTTTATTAAATACTGTTTTGGTATGGTAGGTTATGCTAATCTAGAACTGGAGGATTTATTGATTTTTTATCGTTTTTGAGAAACCCTGTGGTTTACTTCTTGACCATACTGTAAATAGTTCTAATGTGTTTATTTTTTGTATAATTGCAAAAAAATTACTTAGAAAGTTTAGAGATTAAGAAAATATTTTTGGTAGAGGTAAATATAAGTAATAGCTGTTCCCGCGCGCATCGCTTCGCCTTAAAAAGTTTTCCCGTGGGAATTCCGGGATAAAAAATAGCCTATGTTCTTTCCCAGGTTCTAGACCGTATGTATACCAAATTTCATTCAAATCCGTTCAATAGTTTTGGCGTGAAAGAGTAACAGACAGACAGACAGACAGACAGACAGACAGACAGACACAGTTACTTTCGCATTTATAATATTAGTTAGGATAAGTAGGTAATAATCATATTTATATAACTAATCGTTGGTTTCCCGTGGCGACGGCCGAGCCGCGGGGCCCCTATAAACCTCTTCATGCTTTTTATACAGATTGAAATTAAGATGTTCTAATGTGTAATTCTTGCCGACAACAAGATAAGCCTCGACCCGTATTATATTATAACTAAATCACTAAAAAGATGGATTTCTTTAAATGCCTTCCAGTAGTCGTGGGATCACAGTGTTTCTTTTTATAAACGGAATTAGCTACACATATTTTTTATTTATGTTATTGAGTCGTATCGTATTTTTAAAGTTTATGTATGCGTCTAGTTTTTGAGTTCCGTTTTCCATGTTAATTCATGAATATTTTGTTTTGTCTTTACCTGTCTTTACAGTCGGATGATTTGCAACGAGGCTGTGATATGAGGTATGTAATCTATCTATATATCTTTTAATAATTTTTAGTTATTCTACGAGCAGGGGTACACCTTTAAGCAAATTTTATACAGTATCAAAAACACAATTAAAAATTCACAACACATTTTCAAAGGCACTCCAACAGCGACCCCAATCGATGTGACAGCAGTTATATTTTACAACAATAAATATAAATATAAACCATTTCTGAACCAGTCTAATGAAGTGATCGCCGCTCTCATGTGACACCGCTAATGTGTGGGTTTCCCGGCCTCGACTCAAGCCATTGTCACACCACTCCCTGTGCGCAATGGAATCTCGACCTTATTACAACTGGATAAAGAGCTCCATCAGATTGAGGTGGTATAGTTTTGGTGTCAAAAAGGGATGTATTATAAAAATCATTCGTTTTATTCCGTATTGTGTAGAATAAAAGCGCGGAACCGTAAGAAATTAGGTCCCATTGAGGAGTCGCTATTGTGTGTGTGTGAGGTGACAACTGAGCGCGGTGGTTACATGCTCCTCGTGACGTCACTGACAGAGGATCTGTCGAGTCTATGGTCCCTGACAGGAAGACGAGCACGGGATCAGTGGGACTTGTATGTAGATTGCTCTTTTGATGGTTGAATTAAAACCTATATTATACTTAATTTATGCAATGTTTAGTTAGGTTCGACCGTTGGTTTGATTTCGTGTGATTATTACTTACTGACCTAACTACTCATATGTCATATCCTAATCCTAACTAATATTATAAATGCGAAAGTAACTGTGTCTGTCTGTCTGTCTTTCTGTCTGTCTGTCTGTCTGTTACTCTTTCACGCCAAAACTACTGAACGGATTTTAATGAAATTTGGTATACATACGGTCTAGACCCTGGGAAAGTACATAGGGTACTTTTTATCCCGGAATTCCCGCGAGAAAACTTTTTAAAGCGATGGGAAGCTCGCGGGAACAGCTAGTAGTACATATAATATGGTCTTATTTTTCTGTTATAAACGTAAAAATTTTATAAACTACATGCTTTATTTTTATTATTAGTAAATATGTACCTCTACCTACTATAAAAGTAACAGATTTGGCACAATAACAGCCCGTATAAATATTTTTTACGATTGTTGTTTAGAAAAGAGCTACCTAATCAGTCGCATGCGCACGTCACATGAGTGACGGACCTCGCAACCGGCGGCTCACGGGTCGCTCGTGAGATTAATAATCGGATAAAACGAATATGGGGCGAGTATTATGAGGAAGATGTTAGACTGTTTAGCCATAATCAAAATAGTATTGGCATACTGAAGGTAACCTATACTTGGCTTCTTATAAATGCATGGCCAATAAAGGTCTGGGCAGACAGTCGGCGGGGCAGGGCGGAAAATTGACAGCAGCGTATATATTATTTTTCAGATTATAATAACTTTCCCATACCAAACTAAACTATAATAAATAAATAAATAAAGTATAATTATTTGTTTTTGCTGTTGTTTGAAACTTGTCAGCATAAATTCTTATATTTCGGGAAGTGTTTCTACTCATCCTAAGACACAGGGTTCACCCTACTTTAGGAAGTAGAGACTTACTTAATTGTTGTTTTAGTATAACAAGTTACTGTAACATTTTTTATGGAAATAAAATTATTCTTATTCTTATAAACATAATACATATTTATTTACAAATAAGTATAACTTTAATACTTCGCCGCTGTGTGCCGTGTGCCCTCGCATGGCCACATTATGTAGATTTCACTTGAACATCGCGATTAGATATGACAATTGACAATAATATGGAATGATCTCCCAGTGACTGCATTCTGTCAGCGGTCGCGTGACCGACGCACGTTTCAGATGTAGAGTTTAACTTTATCTAACGCCATATATTCTAATTTAGCCAGGTCAATGAATACGAAAACATTTAAGCATTATCTCACCTACTTATACATGTATAGAGACATTTTATTTCCCTCCCAGTGACAAAAAGTGAGGCGCTAATAATAAAACCTCTACGTCATGTAACTTGCGAGCAAATAAAAAGTTCCATCATGTTTCCATCTACAAAATGCCGAAACCAAATAACCCCAATCTTTTCCGTTTACAGTTAGTAATTTGGTCCTATGTCACTGGCAACCTGTGAGTCCACCATACAGAATAACTTAGCCTTACCTATTTTCATATATGAAAAATCACAATACATAATGCAAGTAAATATTATTATGACGTCGCGTAAATTTGTTCACAGCCGGCAGCCCCATGCCCATGTACCATCGTGTTCGCGAGAGCCCCCGCTAGTAATAATGCCGACAAATATTTATAAATGTTTTATATTTTATACTTCAGGGTATTCACACTGTTTCCTGTTTAACCAGAGGTATGAACCCGGTATTTTTTTATTTGAATTTATATTTTGCTCTCACAAAGTCACTAAGGTATTTTTGCATCGTGCACTATTTATATTTAAACCTATTATTTGCATTACAAATTGCATCTCATCTTTTAAATGAAAATTCAAAGCAACATAATTGATAATATCTATATTACTCCCATTACCTAAATTCTCCTCCGTTCGTACATCTTCTGCACTCTACATAGTATGAATTAAAGTCGTATTTAATTAATTGATTGAAGAGAATAGGTGTTTGTCGTGAACCCAGGTGAAGTTGACAGCTTTATATTGTGAAGCGTGGAGAAGAATATCTGTAGCCCTAAGCTCCATATACTTATGTAGGAGCAACAGGGCTAGACGTAAATAAGTTAATTTGTTTCATATAGTTTCAGGAGTCAATCTTGTGGTCTAGTGGGACCAACAGTCCCAAATAGAGGGCCTTATGGGTACATTAGCCCTATTGTAGCGTTTCTGTGCCACAGTGAGTCCCCTCCCCGGACTAGGCCGGGGTAAGCACTGGAGTGACGCCGCAAATGGCACAGTTACCCTAAACGTAATGTGATTTCTGTTTGTCATTTAAATTGGGTTAATAGTCATTTGTATGGCATTTGTCGCACATTTCTGTTACATTCTCGTTGGCTGTCGATATTAAAAAAAATATATTTGGAATAGGAAATATTGCAGTATAGCTAATTAGCTAAGATGGTTGAATTTTCACTGCACTTTGTAATGTTGATACATCTATCAACATTACAGGCTTTACCACACACAAAGTGCAGTGAAAATTCAACCATCTTCAATAAACTGGAGTGGAGCTATGGGTTATGATAATAATGCTATGAGTAGAAATTGTTGAGAATAAAAATACCCTTTTTTCGCATAGAAATCTGTTCAAAAACATTCTTTAGATACAAATTAAAATACATAGTTTAATTTAACTGTTTCCATATTAAATCAGTTATTTATCCGAGGCCAAAGAGCAAAACTTACTTGATATTTAGAACAAAACCGGCGATCACAGCGCCGTTAGCGATCGATGATTTTTATTAGTTTTTGATGAGTCGGTGTAGTTGTAAAGAACATTCTCATTTTATTGCCAAATACTCATTTATTTATCAGCATTTGATGATTCATAATTTGATGATTTATATTAATGCTTCTTTTAAATGCAATTAAAATGGAAATCGATATCGAATATCAAAATTAGGTTATATTATATAGAATTTTAAATTGTTTTCAAAATAACCAATTTATTTAATACGCAAAATATCGATAGACGATTTATAAAGGTCACTGGTTCGTCATCAAGTTTTGTGAGTGAGCAGTAGGTACTAAGCAGGTAATTACGTAGCTATGGCAGTACGGAAGGAAGTTTTAAATATACTCTATGAAAACATTGAGAAATAAATCTGGGCCAAAAATGTGTCCCGTTGTCAAAACACAACACTATTTTTATAAAACCGGTTGTAATCTCGCCATGCGGCGATTGGTTCCACATCCAACGTTTTCGTACAACAAATTAACAAACAAAATCAAACCGCCGTGAGTTGTGTTTTTATAACTTTCGTTACGCATTTATTGTTACAGTTTTTGAATGTGTGTGTTAAAAAAACAGCGCGCGCGCAGGGGGATAAAACAAGATGGCTGCCAACAAATCATATTTCAAAACGGGTGAAATCTTTTGTTAATAATGAAATAAAAATAATAGTGTAACTGTGGCAGGGGTGCGCGGAGTCGTTGTGTGTCGCTCCATGTTGGGCGACAAGCCGCGTGACGGATGCCGCCGGCGACACAATCTAATAAACCACCTAATTACTGGTTCACTCAGATGAAGGGTTAAATATTGGTATAGTTTGGTATTGGGACCACCATGCACCACTACGAAGAGTGGTCTGTTCCCGATCATTTTCATGAATACGTATAAGAACCTACTTATATTTAAGATAACCCAACGATCACCTATCATGATAAAATGTATGTAACTATGTATAACAAGTCATAATCCACTACTATTTTGTAACTGAAAAATATTGTTAATAATCTTTTATGAGATTAGGTATGAAATAGGAAATGAGAGCATCATAGCTGTTAGCTACAGAGTATTACTGTCACAGTCACATCTTATGTATGAAATAGGATCTACCTATTCTTCTCGTGGAAAATTAAGCCAAGATGTGGTTTCAAAATAATCTAAATATAGAGTTATTACTCTCCACTAATACGAGGTTGGTTTGGTTAGCAGGATTCCTCGGGCATTAGGGAAAGCATCGTTTCTGTATTCGTTTGTTTATACTCTCGTAATTCTGAGTCTTCACCTAAATAAATAAACTCTAACTAAATCTGTAACAATAGACTTTTAACTGGGATTTAGTTTACCTAGATTAAGCATAGGATAACGCATTGTAAACGCATTCTCAGATTTTACGATAGTATATAAAACATGATTTTGATATGCAATCAATTGATAACACACATTAAAACATCCGGCTTAAATCAAGAATAATGAAGACAGCCTTGCTATACGAAGTTTCGTACACAATGATTGAAATAAGTTTCCTAGAAAGATGGTATGGAAGTGCTATATATGCTTACATTTTCAAGGAAAAATGCAGAATCGATCCTATTATACCTTCTATCACTTATCGTTAACAAATTATAACTACAACGATGGAATTTTCTTCCGGTATAACTCTCGCAGTCATGTAGTTTGAACATAGGTACTTTACATCCACTATCCCTGTTCCCACCCAAATATTGAGTCCATAACAGATGAATTCCCAATAACTGTATCACACGAGGCCCGGCACAACAAATCTGTGCCAACGTCGTGGGGTGACCGCGCGGCGCGCCCACGGATATGGGGTGATTTATCTAATTCCACATACATACAGCACAATAGTGCGGCGACAGACAATGCGGCCAAATTGAGACATCACATTAGATACACACCACGGTTATAAATCTACCCGCAATATGTGGGAGCCGACACATAAAAACACAAATAGAGTCATGTAACATTTTACTATAAATCAATATTTTTTTCGCGCTAGGGTTACCACCGCATTGTGCCATACCTGGCGCGGTTCCGCTTCTTAACATACTTCGGCAGGGGTGGCCCATAAAAAATGTTTAGTGCTATAAAGGAATTTCATCTAAATAGAAAGTGTTTTTGTGTCACCGCGGCGGCACCTTTCTTGTGGCTATGGGAAACCAATTTCAATAAAGGGACCAAGTTAAGATAAGAATAGTATGTCACGCCCACATTTAATAGTAGCACTATGGCCTGTAATGATAAGTTTACTGACGACTCTATCTACAACCCGTCGCGTCGAGTCGACAAGCAGAATGATGGCAGCGAGAGCGTGGTGCATTTCAACTGCATACTCTACTCTCATTTCAACTACTCTCGTTTTAGAAACGCTCCATCGAGGTAAACTTTCGTAGTCTAAATGCCAGCTTTCCTCATCGTGTAATCAACTTTTACTGTCACGGCGACAGCAGTAGGGTAACGTAACGTACCTAGGGACATTTTCGACTACCCCAACTTTGAATGAAGCTATCGCAGCGTACAACTAAGATATTAATGTGAAATTTTCTTTATTCGGTAGGATATATAATCTATTATCACTAGTATTTGTGCTAAAGCTTTAGTGTGGCCAGATTTTATTAAATTAAGATAAAAGTAAAAAGGCTTGTTTTGACCCAAGGTACGTTACACGTTTGTACCTTGGGACACTGTTTCCTATAGCTTTGTACTATGGAAAATGCAAACTTCTAAATAACGCTTTATATCTCTGTTCTTATTGATTTACTGCATCTTTCTTCTGTCTAGTTTCACTCTGGCACTAATAAGAACAGAGATATAAGGCGTTATTTAGATGTTTGCATTTTCCATAGTACAAAGCCATAGGAAACAGTGTCCCAAGGTACAAATTTAATCGTGTCCTAAGGTACAAAAAAGCAATATTTAACCAAAATTTTAATATCTTTATTTTTAATTAATAGGAATCTTTCAGATAATTGCCATGTCATAAAATTAAATAACTGAAAAGTTACACGTGACATCCATGTCTTTATTTTGAGCATGCCTCAATGAGATAAAGCAACACAAAAAACTATACAAAAGCTACTTTTGACTCCAAAAAACTTCATATTGTCTTCAACACACACTCGATGCTGGTATGATCACGAGACTCACTAGTTTTGCCAAGCGAGTAAAATACTATACCTAGGGTAGAATTTTAATGTGTTTATTTAGCCGGTTTTTAAAATACAATCAATGTCCCGAGGTACAAGCGTCCCAAGGTACGTTACGTTACCCTACCTAGTGGCTGGATGGGCCCAGCTCCATACTTAGTTAACTTTTCGATCAATTGGTCAGAAAACTCGCACTTGGCCCTCTGGTATCACCTCTACGCGGCGAGAGAACAGAATCAACTGGTTATGCAAATTTACTCTAATGAATACTCTAAAACATTGTATTACAGGCAGTAATTACTTGACGCTGTCTCGTAGCATCGTATCAGTAAAGTCGGCAGCTCCGACAGAGTGTAACAATTTGCATGAATCTCGTATTAACAGTTCATTAACAGAACTGTATCGTAAATACGGTGTTGTTGGGCAACAACCAACTAATGCGCCGATACCGGCCGACACAGGGTCCGTGGCTTTATGACGATGACGTTATAAATAAAACTATATTAAGAAAATACGTATTTTTTGTTCTTCTAGCCTTTACGCAATAAGTATGCGTCTTTATGTACGTACATCATATATACTTAATTGTGAAATGTTTTCGAATCCTTCTCCCTGTATCTAACAGCAGATGTATTGCATTGCAAGCTTTTGATACTTTTGATAGGCATTAGGTGTTAATAATTATAGTAGAGACATCGCGAGTGACCACTGACAACTTCATTTGACATCTCATATTATCTTCATATCTTGCACCTGCAAAAAGTCAGCTTATCCACCACACCTGAGCTGAACCTACAGCTAAGCTAATAGGATTGCGATATACGCTAACACTTGAGTGATGCTATGCAAATAAAGTACCACAATATGGTGATATTTTACTTGTACAAAGCTTATTTGCTTAGCTTGGATATGGATAGACCTGATAGTTGATAGTTAGTTTATTACTTCTATGGGATAGACATGCTCCTGCTGACACGTTGTAAGTGGATGATAGTAGATACTCGTACAGAAGGCATGAGAAAGAAGATATGAGAGAGTGTGGAGTGAATGAGGATATGACAGAGGATAGGGTAAAATGGCGTGACATGACGCACAAAGCCGACTCTAAATAAGGACAAGGCTAGGAAGAAGAAGGCGACTCGTACAGGAGGCATTTGGTGTACAGGTAGCAGGTAGTCTACAACTAACACTATCCCAGATTTGCTCATTCTTCCATCATGGTGACATCCCCTAGTTCCGTTCTAGCATTTGTCACCGACACGCAAAGAATAAAGTAATCGTTTTGTATGATAATGTTGGACACACCGCCACACAGTACATCGAGAACTTTTAATCGTTTTCAATAAGGTCCCCGGCGCTGGTAGCTAATGTCCCGCCGCTAATAGCTCCACATTAATATTATAATATTATAAATATTACAGTTCCACCGATACCGCGGGCCGCTGCCGCTCACTTCATTAACTAAACGTCTCACTCACTGCCACGAGAGCAAGCGACTAGCGATGTAGCGATGCCATAGCATATATCTCGACATTTTCGTGTGACCCTCCTTGCGGGGTGACACACAGTAAAGCGCTAAGTAATGTTTTTTTTTAGACAGAGTAGGAATAATTGTATGTGATAAGATATCAAATCGATTTGTATACTTACGAGGATATTTTTTTTTGCCTGTAATTCAACCAAGCTATTGTATCGTATACCCCGTGCCTGTTGATATACAATACATAACATTCCAGTCATTTGAAAAATAACACTTCTAAGCGGCACGAAGCGGCAGGATATGTACCGCTCCGCTCGCTGCTCCGTGCCCTCACTGTTATTGTGAGAGAAGTATTTTTATGGAATTGGATCCGACTGGAGAGGCCTATTTGTGTGGAAATCACCTGCTTACCGCGATGATGATGATGATGATGACGACGGCTCCCGGCTCTCTAATTGGATCTCATCTTGTTGTTCACTCTCAGTAGTGTCAGTTAAGTTTATAGTTTACGCCATGTTTGTGAGGTTTCCGATGAGTTTGTGAGTCCCTGTACTGTTATCGAGCTTACTTAATGTATATTTCGTCATCAATATTATAAACTTACTTAAGTTTCTTCTCGGTATGTTTAAAGATTGTCAGTACGGCATTTTTTTGCGAGGTCGTTTTCCGCAAGATAAGTTACTCTTAAATGTCGGTACTTAAATGCAATAAATAGAAGTAAAAAAACTAGAGCAATAAAGAATCCGTCGGTCTGTTTGTCACAGATGAAGATGCAGATAATTTCCACGCATCGTTAGAGAACGATTAAGTTTAAAAGCGTCACTTAAGTGTAACTTGATACTGAACAGGCGAACTAAAGGCTTTAAGCGTTTTTGATGCTGCTGAAAAATTATGGGAGCTTGTTTTAAGTGAATATCATTAGAACCTTTGATCAGCCTTTCTTAGACTAGGTACTTATAAATATTCGCTAAGTACTACAAAGTAATGAGCTTCCCTTATCACTATATTGTACGTAACATTCATTCATTGTAGCAAATGAATTACTTCTTACTGAAAAAATATAAAATTAAAAATAAGCATGATTTGACAAATTCCCAAAGCCAGACTGAATAATAATAATAATTTCTAATCAGTAGTAATCTCTAATAGCATAAGCATTCTGAATTTAAATGTTTTCAGTATGATAACCAAATTGTTTTCGTATCTTTACATCGGCTTATATTATTATCCGTTTGATTTATCCAGCAACAAATGAAAACACACAAGATAATTCATACAATTTTGCTTTGATTAAACTTATCAATAGATAGTGCAGTGATATTACTTCAGATAATGTTAGTTAATCCTTATCGGTATCTTTGCATATCTTTAGCAAAAATATGCAATGTAAGCATGAAACTTCGCAATCTTTAAATAGTACAAAAACAGCCGATTTATGCTAATCTGATTAGGTAATGTACCGCAGGTGTATTCAGCACTACCAGTGCTCGTGACTGTCATTCCCGAAGGGGTAGTCCTAGGTGACTCGCAAGTGAGCCATCGGCTCTTTGCTGTACATTTTTCTACTCACATGATAGGTACAACCGGTACAATATACTTTATTAGACGATATAATAATACCAGACGACGCCTACCAAACTTCCTTCTACGCACAGGATCCTATCCTGGCAAAGTTTACAGAGAGAACACTTATAAGACGACCGAATCGTGTAGTGGTTATAGTGACTATGACTGCTAAGCTGAAGGTACCGGGTTCGATCCTGGCCCGGGCAGAAGTTTGTGTAAAGACAGATATTTGCACTCGGGTCTTGGGTGTTACTATAATATATCTATATAATGTATCTGTCTAATATGCATCTGTGTAGGTATATCAGCTGTTTGACACCAATATTACAGGCTCTTAGCTTGAAGCCGGATAGCCGTGAGTGAGATGTTCCCACATATTATTTTTATTCACAAATATCCTAAAATATCTGGTCTTTTGCCTCACTGCAATCGTTGTGTCTGTCGTTGCGCCGCTGGTTTAGTGTGAATGTTTGAATAGTGCAACCCGACACCTTCTGCAGCACAGTAGCGACAATACAACAGATACACATCTACAAACATATTAGTTTTCACTAAACTGAGCTGAACCGTCTTTTATTAGCTTTTTAGATGCTATCTCACAGCTTTGTGCAACTTATTGGCGTGAGATTGCCCATTATGTGCCCTTCCATTGTGCAATACGTTTGTCTATTTTATTAAGTGCTTTATTATTAGGTTACTCGTAGTACATAAGGAACTATGTACCTATATCTAGTCATTTTGTATAAAAATCAATAGGACGATGTGTTCCAGCCTTTTCTTACCTTTCATATCTCCTGAAGTAGTATTTAAGTATATATTGCGATTTACTTAATCCATCGCACTAATAATATGAAAAATTAAGTTTGGTCTCCACTCAAAAGCCACGGGCTAGTTTGTTAACGAGTATACTAGGGTCTATTTGCTTGGGCTTAAATAGTAATTCGGTACATTTTATGTGTTCTTTCGAATTTCGTATTTATCGTTACATCGTTTTTGCGAGTTTCATACACGAGTTTAACAGTCAGCAAACCGAAGTAGTATTTTCACTAACAATCGTATAACTCGACACCGGCTAACGAGGCCGCTGCCGCCGCCGCCGCCGCCGCGCCGCGCCGCCCGGGGTCGCCGTGGAACACGAGATAGGAACAAATTGGCATCTCGCCGCAGCAGGAAGGAAGCCCCGACACCCGAGAACCAAACATTTCACACAAAAACTACGAACATTACTTCCAAACACAAAATAGGATTAGCCTATTATTTGGTCACCCCACACAGATAACATCTTTATTCATAACATCGAGAAATCTGATCGCTTTATTATAACGATATTTGCTAGTTTTCGGCTTTCGGCTTTTGTTGACGAAACAACCGATGCAGGACGATAACGTTCGGCCATTGTCCCGGGCCTAATGTACGAATATTCTATAATAAATATTATGTTACAGACTGGAAAATAAGGCGGTTTGATTTCGATTTCGATGCGATTTCAAACAACTTGTTTGCGACGTGTTTGATATCATCAAGAGATAGGAACTGTAAAAGCTGCGTCGTTTTATTTTAATGATCGCTTTTTGAAAGTGCATGTAAGCATTTGAATACTGTATGACTCTTTTCATTACAATTCAAACGTTACACAAATCCCGCAATCCATTTGATTGAGCTAACATAGTGGACGGTTAGACAAACAAGTAATAATATAAGTCAGTAGAATGTTCTAGCGCCCATTTCATTCGCTTTTCCACACACGGAAGAAAGAAAGCTCTTATTTAATTACACAATGACAAGCAGATATCAGTGTTATTACATTTACATGGGCAACAATAGCGTTTCCTACTGGTCACTCTAGTGAATTCACTTTGCTTTTGTTTGCGTACAGTCAGCATAAAATATACTTACCTACTGTGTCCTATATTTTTAATTGAATAGAAAAATTCTGCTATTGGCAAAGTAATTTCAGCTCAGTATTTATTTTAATTGTAGTTTAACCGTGAACCATTTGGTTCTGCTTCTACAGGTAATGTAGATTGTAGGTTATGTAGCCATATACCTATTCTTTTATCGTTAATAATGAATTGAAATCGTGAATCGTAATATTTACTGAAGTACCTACACAGGTAGGTAGGTACATTATCATTCGAATCGAACGTGACCGAGGCTACCCGTGGCCGGTAGCGCGCAGGCGCGTGAACTGTCAGATCCACTGACACTGACAGCCGACTGACGCTGTTTGACGCGCAAATAGAGCTCTTACAACATTGTGATAGGGAGAGTGTGGCGTGTTTTACTTTATTTGTGGTTACCCGCTGAGACGGGAGTTTAGGTCTTTGGGCGATGCCGCGCCAGAGGTCACGGGTAGGGGGAGCATCTGTTTGGAGGTTTCAGGACAACGTTAGGCTTTGTTCATAGATGCTGTTATTGTGTGTACGTAACTACGTACACACTCCACGTAACCAGATTGCCATGTGGGTCAATTACATAGTATTTGATTTGATTTGATTTGGTAGTACTTTACCATCAAACCAAAATGTTTGTGTTTCATAAACAACTTACATTGCCAATACATACTGAGCGTACGAACTAGGAAGAAGGCACATGGCGTAACCACAACACATAATCTTATACTGGTTAACACCAGTCAGTAAGTACTCAGTACCCTACCCCGTGGTCACCCTGGGTCAAGTGTCAAAACGTAAGACAAGATGTCGGCGCGATAATGGAGATGTAGCCGCGATACTGACGCGATGCTGCGCGATACAGCCGCCTCGGGCCGGGCTGACGCGCTCACGGTCGGGTGACTTACATCTAACTTACATGTACCGTACTTAGGCAAGTATCTTAGATTAACAATATACGAACATGATGGTGTGTTACATTAAAGAACATAACAAAAAACTGAACGCTTTTTGTTTACTGTCAAACCGTTTTAAGTTTTTCCTAATGAGAAGCATTGTGCCAATGAATAAGGTCACAAATCTTCTAAGCAAACTAATTCAAAATACGATTTCGGTGGTGGAAATGGGGTGTTATTTTGTTGAGTAGATTAGTTTTTATGCGCAGATTCTCCATCTAGTTCGTATATTCTAAATCTAAGTTAGGTACTCATTTATTTGGTTCTCCTTGTGACGGGTCTATGAAGCAACGCTCACGGTGGCAGTTGTATTGTAACAGTCATGAAATTTATATGAAAATTTTAACTGTTCATTCGTAAATCTATTTATATTTATATATCTGTGTTTATCTAACAAATTGTAGCAGACTGTTACGTCTAATACCTACGAATGTACACACACGCATTCGAGTATCTCTAGGTATACTTACTGACTGGACTGAACTTGATCTAATATTTATTTATAAGTATAAGTATAAGTATAAGAGGATAAAATAGAATCGTGTTGTACAACACGACATAAGCAAATATAGACTATCTTATCTAATCAATACCTGCACGAAAATCCAGACTTTTATCGTTTATTTTTATTACCCTGATACTATGTTTTGACAAAACTCCACGAGATAGTATTGTCTACTTCATGCTGAGTTCACAATAAATAAAATCTATGTTTATCTACAGCACCTACGTTTATACATTTAAATATCACGCACGTCAGTCGTGCACAATCATTATTTATTCATTATTGCACAATTTACAAGGAGTATATGGACGGACAATCATTTGGACTTAATGCTAAAATTATTCTCTACCAGTCAATCTGCAGAAGGTTCAAGGAGCAGAAATTATTATAAACATTTTATTGACGCACGAACGAAGTCCCAAGATTAGATATATTTTATATAATATTAATCTATTTTGACAAAAAACGAACGAACAAGTGATTGAGTAGAATGGTCGTTAGCGCAGCAACTCCGAAACATTGATTCAGGGTAAACTGAACATGCACTTAATTTTACCAACCACAAAACAACAAGGCTGCAAGCACTTTACCGATATCTTACATAATTATGCAACATTTAATACCGTGGTTAATTCCCTCTACACCCCCTTCAGGGGAGGGGCTCGGTACCAGTGCGCAGTGGACACACGGCGGCGGCCATTACTCGCTGAATATTGCAGCGGCGACGTAATGCCGCGCGACGGCATCACAATATTTTATACAATACCCGGAACTTGTAGCAGACCAGCCGAGGGGGAGAAGTGTCCTGATGGCCATCTTCACCTAACCCTTAGGGACCGTCTCTATTTGTAAGATAGTATGGTCATGCCACGCATTTCTATATACCTACTATTTATAGAAAGTGCCTCGACAACTCAACTCGTCGCGATTTCCTCGCCTGTGGAGTTGGCCCCTTATTTCCGAAAATTTAATTCACAAGGAATATTGTGATTTTGTCGGCCTCTTGATAGGTTTACTTAAATTGATATAAAACAATCGGTGCATCTGAGCCTCAAGCCTCTCCAAAGCACTCTGTAAACCAATAGTATGCACTAAATACCCTTTCTTTTGTGGGCACATTTGGACAAACTTATCACCTACTAGGAAATGGATTGATCACAATAAAATGAGCCGCTGCTGTTGGTCACCATGGTCAAGGGTCAGGGAAAATTTACTGCTGTCAACAAAATATTGTTGGTAGTCACTTCAACCCGTCCTGTGTCCCTCCCGTGAGTCCCAACACCTGCACCCCCCCTCCCCCCTCGTCCCAGCACCTCCCCCGCAGGCCCCCGCGGACACGTAATAGCCACTAATAGTCACTAACCGCCTACTGGAAGACGAAGCCTTCAGTAGAAGCCAACTTAAGGCGACGCCTGAAGTTGTGAAATTTACAAAATACTGGATTGGTTGTTTGGGTATGTCGTAAGTGTGTATCCCTCTACAGACATAAAGGAGAGCCAGCAAAGGTTATATAAACGGCGATTTATGAGAGGAAGCTGTGATAAATTCCAGAAAAGTCGAGGGACTCTTTGATAAGCACATGAAATAAACTGCATTACCTGTATGTGAGCCTTAACAGCCCAGTACCTATCTACCTTATGAATAATATGTTAGCGACGCCGATGTTGGCCGCTCGCACCTGAATAATATATACAAACAGACATTACCACTGTTGCTGTACACCGCATAATACACCACACTCGTCATTACCATCACATGCCTTTTATTAATAAATAGTATGGAAAAACAACACGAGTTACACGAGCCTTCGATTCGAATGCATAAGATAGTTAAGGTTAATGTATACAGTTTTTTTTTATATTGAAACAAAATGTTACAAAAACCACACAATTTATTGGACAATTTGTAAGAGCACCAGCAACGCAAAGAGCAGCTGGAGGGTCGCGGGGTGCGGGGGGGCGGCGTCCAGCGAGTCCTCGTCGATGAAGTCGGCGTGCGCGGAGAGGCGCGTGAACAGCGGCGAGCCGTCGCACGCCAGCCCCGCCAGCAGCCCCGCCAGCACCAGCTCCCCGCCCCCCGCGCCCCCCGCGCCGCCCGCCTCGCACACCAGCGGGCCCCCGGCCGCCTGCAGCGCCGCGCCGTCCACCACCGACTCCGAGCACACGAAGTCGTTCATGTTCATCTCCCACAGCATGGAGCAGCGCCAGCGCGACGCCACAGACACGTTGGCCACCACCAGGCTCGCGCCCTCCCCGCCCACCGCCTCCGCCGCGCCCGCGCCCGCCGCCAGGCAGCGCCGGTAGTCCTGCGCCCAGCGGTCCGCCACGATGTAGTCCACCCACTCGTTGAACACGAAGGGGCTGTCCACGTCCAGCAGCGCCAGGTCGTGCGCCGGGAAGTGGTAGTGCGGGTGCAGCGCCACGGCGGCGAGGCGGCGCCACTGCGCGCGGCGCGCGTGCAGGCGGCGGGCGGCGCGCGCGCGGCTGCTCTCCGCCGGCGCCGCGTCGGGGGCCAGCGCCACCGCGCGGGGGTCGCCCGCCACCACGCGCAGGTAGTCCGGGTGCCGCACGAAGAAGAACTTGTTCTGCTCGAAGCAGTGCGCGGGCGCGAGCACGCGGCGCGCCGCCAGGATCACGCCGCCGCACACGCTCTGCCACAGCGTGTCGTTGTCCACCTTGTAGGTCTTCTCCTTGAGCGACACGAGGTAGGGCAGCTGGCCGGCGGACGCGGGCTCGGCGGCGGCGGCGCGCGGGGAGGCATGGTGCGCGCTGTGCCGCAGCGTGGTGATGACGCGCCGGTCGCCGCCCGCCCTCGCGCCGCCCGCCCACGCCAGCGCCATCAACAGCACCACAGCCCACATTCACATGGCTCGAGCACACTCAATGGCACACACATTCGCTCACGAGGATGTCCTACCACAAAATCTGTGTAAAAATTTACAAATATTCACATTAATGACATTGGTGAGGTTAGTTGATGGTTATTCCAGTGACAGTCCCGAATTTATTCTTCTTCATAGAGTAAAGAGCCATGTACGAAGCTTTGTCTCCTTATTCTAAGTTCCTCTTATTCTGAATAGCGCCACAGATTAGAAGGTTTAGCGGTTAGGCGGTTAGATAGCGCCTTGGTGCCTTATTGCTTCCTCCTAGATATGCCCGGGGTTTTCCAGAAGAATAGCATAGTTTCGTTATATCTGCCACCTGAGTAGCATTGGACTAGTCATACTTGCAAAAAATACGTATAGATCTCAATATACATAACGGTCAAAATTATAACCCTCCTTTTCGCTTCGCCGTAGTCGAGTACAAAAGGAGACAACGCCTAGACCCCTGGTACTCAACCTTTTTTTTTTCGCGGGCCACAAAAACTTTTAAGTCATGGTTTCGCGGGCCACAAGCAATATTTTTTTGTTTTTTTAAACTATTATAAAGCGATGTAAACTATCGAATATAATATTTAAAAAAAACACGCATATTCCCTATTATCTCTCATGGCACGCGGGCCATTGATAAAGGCCTGGCGGGCCGCATGCGGCCCGCGGGCCGCAGGATGAGTATAGCTGGCCTAGACAAACAAGTAGGTTTGTGGACATCCGGTATAGTAACTGGATGAGGGAACATTGATGTGTATTTGCGACAATGTCCACTATGTCCAACAGTGGACTATAACGGGTAGATGATGATCGTTTAATTAAACATAATTAATTATTATAGCTATGACTCTGGAAATTCCTAAATACTACGCCACTTCGTCATTCACATTCATAATCTTAATACATAAATATAATTTCCGTTGTGAAATTTCCACCTTGACAAAGATAACTTCCAGCACAACTCCGATAACACTATTATTGCTTGTTGCGGGAAATGTTTAAAAAGATAAGAAACAACGATCACAAAGACAAGAATAAATCACAACAACAAAGCGGAATAGGAAAAAACAATGAGGTATTACGTTTGCGCGACGTGTAATTAGCCGGGGTGTAATTGTGGTCGAGGGGGGTAATGCGGGGAGTCACGGAGCAAGCGGTGACCACGGGCGGCACTGCTGGCTGATCAGCACCTGGGGCTTCGCACGGTGCGGCCGCGCCCGCCGCCTGGGACGAATACATCGGTGCTTTGAAACTAATACTGACAACAGTGCCAACTGCCAAAGGCAACCAAATAATATAATATGTCCAGCTCTCAACACTGGGTCCGGAGCCTCCCTAAACCATCTAACTAAGGTATTGGTCCAGCAGGCCATCATTTTATCTGATGCATGATATCTACGATGAAATTCATAAGTAGAACTAAATGGTTTGCTCTGTGCGGTAAACACGTATAATAAAGCAATTCTGTTCAGTTCGTCAATTGAAAGGTTCCCTAAAAAGAACTGAATAAGATGTTAGTGAATAATTTTTTTGCTGATGTTTATAAATAAAGCAGCAATGTAGATGGAACAGTAGCGTCACCGGCCGGTGCGTCCCTTGTTTCCATATAAAATAATCTACTCAAACATTCAGACGATTAAATGTGCCGACAACTGTTCATTATCGTACAGTCGGCCACGGACAGACACACACCCCACTATCGGATTTTCACCCCTAAGACTTCGTTATACGAGCTAGATGACCAGTAAGATCGATATGTGTCCGAAGCTACTGATGTCCCGTCACGTATTAACGAATAATTTACCGGAAAACGGTATGAAATTGTTATTTAGGCCTGTTGTAGAGCTTTCCGACCGATAAATAGTTTAAAAGTCGTCCGTATTGACCGATCCAAACAAGTTTTTTTTTCAAACAAATTATAAAGTAGGCAAGACAGAAGTAGATGTATAAACACACGGCTTGAAGTGAAATTAGAGTTGAAACATGGCTCTGTATTTACTGAAATAGGCACATTACAGTAATATAGGGGAACAATAAAAATATACCTTTTAGGCCAGAAGTAGATGGGAGCTTTCCATATGGCTTGGCTTCTGCTGCTTCCACTTTATTCTTTTACTGTAAACTTCAAACTAACTGCTACCACCCTAGTACGAGAAATTTAATTGTTATTCAATGAAGTAAACTTTCATAACTGGAGTAGACACATCAAGTAGTTCTCACGACGACTTAATAAATTAAACATGAGCAGTTGAAAACAGTGAACAATACTGTAGCTGCCGACCACTTGTTAGTGTATCCACACGTCTACTTCTCACATGGGATTATTTTATACGAGATTGTGACTTGTGAAAGAGATTTTAGATCAGACCGGCAGGGGTCCTGGTTATCCCACTGAGCAATCAAGTGGGTGTTAACAAAAATCTTAGCTTGAAAGCTACCGATTCTAATTATTATTATTTATTTAATGCCAGATTTGTATATGGAATGGACCCGGTACCGGTTGAGCAAACTCTAGTTACTAACCTAAACTAATATAATTATGTCGGCTTCTATTTTTTATCTCCGACGTATGGTGTTCAAAATCTACCTCTTTCCTTCACACGATCACAGAGCCAAAGGTAAAAGATAAACCAGCACAATGTGGGACACCACTTGACTTGTCTATCTATCTCGACTATTCTCAACTAATAAGTAATCGCAGTGACCATCGGGTGAAGTGTCCGTCTGTCCGTCACGAGTGTCCACTGATGGACGATATGGAAGGTCTTGGACATTTCACGTGTCTATTGTACTCTAGTGTATCTGTATGATTGTATCTGGTGGGTTACTCTATATTACGAAAAAAGGAGTCTCGGAGCCACGACTCTATCTCATTGTATTAAACGTGCCGATTGCACGATAGCTCTCGTACTTTAGTTTTTCGTCAGTATAGAGTAACCCTCCTGGGTATGTTAGATACTTACCTGCATGATTATTAGATAGGATAGTAAGTTTAATTGTGTTCGATTTTCGAAATTAATGGTAGTCGATATAAAATGAAATGAAAATGAACTCGTAAATTAAAATATTCGAAATAATTATGTACTTATTCCAAAACATATAGGCACACGTGATTATATAGCTATGAAAAATTTGAATTCAAAACAATAAACAAAGGGTTTCTTTTTTATACACTCACAATGTTATTAAACCGTATTTCCTACCAGATCAAGTTGCTGGTAATGAGTTCGCATCGCAGCCACATAATAAATTGCTAATAAAAACACTAAAGTCACCGGCAACCGGCCTGAGATCATTGCAACGAAAACAAAAATGAAAATGTCTTGCGTTAATAATTTCAATATCATTTGCATGATGCACTTTGTCTCGCGCAGTTGTAATTATCTCGCGAGTATATCTTCACACTTCGCGTTCGCAGTGTACACTGAGGGGCTATTCTCAGAACATTTATGAAGACAACTTTATGTCTACATTTATATTTTAGGTGCCAAACGAATACCTAGATAATTACAAAACCCCCAAACTAATGAGTACTGACACTAGTAACTTTTATACAGGTGGCAATCTGTTCGAGAGCAAAAGTGAATTAGGTACGATGATTTAATACGTCGAGTAGTTTGGTACCTACGTTAGACACACCCAACTGAAACTCAGCATTCTGAGGAATTATCAGGACGGCATCCCGGAATCCTGGAATTTATCTTTTGTTTTACAGCATTTTACTTACCTTTTAAATGATACTTTCGTATTTTTGAAGAAACGAAACGAATGCGATTTCATTAATGCTATTTCTCACCCGAAACACACAGACCCAAGAATACCCCCCTCGCTATACATCAGTGGCGCGGCAGTGGTCGGCGCGACACCAGGTGAAGTTATTGCTCGTACCGTTGGTTGCCGACCGACCCGCGCCGCACGGGGTCGCCTCCACACATCACCAGCCGTACATGTGATACCACACTATGCTTACGTACTTTATAGCGTGGAATTGAGCGTCATAGATCGATGTTATCTGGCGTTTAATCGATGATTAGTTACATATATTTACGATTACATCACAATTTACATTCTTTCCCTATCATCCGAATCAGTCCTTGGCTTAGCTATTGCCACAATATCCTCAGGGATGTTTCAAAGTTTCATGTTATTCCTGAAGCCCGATGTTACAAGTATCTATCTGTTATGTAATAATGATATTAGAATGCCATCCTCATCATGAAGCCAGGGTCCTGCGAGGTCGCGGTGACTCACTGGGTGCGCGCGCGGCGGCGGCGGCGGCGGCGGCGGCGACCGCGGCCACTGAGGTTAACTAATTGTACCCGAGTGGTTCCTTATTGTTGTGATATCAAGAGTTTGGGGATGGGATGGAAGAGGTGTATCGATGTTTTTATTTAGTGCTATTTATATTGGAAGTTAATTAACTACTGCACTAACAAGACTGGTCTGTATGTCTCATTGAACGCATACATCAGGCGGATTTTCAGGTTTCAGGAAAAGTGGCAAAACAACGCATTTTCTGATGCGGTACCGCTAAGTCAGTTTATTCAACTTTTGCATTTATCTTTGCGCTGTCATGCCATTTATTTCGTAGGTAGAAAGTAATTACAAGAAATGTTTTTCTCATATCGATCGCTGGTATATTTTCAGTTTAGATTCAGATTCATCTTGATTGATTATGTGTCTACCACCATTTCACAAAGGCTTGGTCATTGAGGAGAGAAGAATTGATGGAAGAAACTCCTCAAAATTTAGTAAAATGTGTGTCCCATCACTAGAGCAGTTGTAGCGGCAGCCAGGTCGGCGTGGGCGTGTTGCCCTCATCTAAGTTGTGTCAATGAGATGTGTACGGGCTGCTTAGATTCACAATATGCGGACAAGATGGAGTGTCATATACAAAAACAATGTAAAGAACTGTCCGCATTTTGTTTTCTGTCAAACCATTGTCAATTGAACCCAATGATAGCCTTGGTATACAAAGGCTATCATTGGGGTCAAAGGTTATCAAAGTTCACGAAGCTTCTAACCGAACTAATTCAAATTAAGATCTCAGTGATAGAAGTGCTCTTTGAAAGTTCTTTTGCACTGACTCTCCAATCTCTCCATCTGGTTCGTATATTGTGAATCTAAGATGAATCGAGGCTGAGTCGATGAGTATGGGACGTGTGACTGTGCGCGTGTGTGCACGCATCCTGTGCCCACTAATGAGATAATTGGCCCAAATGTGGTTACGGCCAGATATGATCGGCTCACTGTAATTACGGGACATGCAAAAGGTTTGTTAATCTAATTAAATGTTTGGTCCTTTTGTTGTCTCCGCGTGGATCTGTGGAGTGCAAGGGAATTTATTATGTTAATCTTCTCTTCAATGATAATATGCGTTAGATAGTTTTATTATTATGATCAGTGATTAGATGTTAACGCGAGTGTTGGATTGTTGTGTTGATGATTGCGATTAGAGTTGGTAAATAAAACATAAACGTTTATTGCAAAGTATATTCTAGTGTATAATCTAGCTAAATGCCGTTTCATGCATTGTTTAGTACAACAAGGTATAATTCAGGATGATTATACTATTTATACTATAATATGTTTAATTTGCTCTGTCATAATCATAATGTGTTTCAGACATAAGTAATGGTATACGTACCTACTATCTTTGTCAGCGAGATATTAGAGATAATATTATCTCTAACAATGTTTTAAAATTAATAACTTTCACGATGACAAGGTAAAAATACTGCGAAAATCGAAATAAACGCAATATGGATTGAAGTTTGTTTCTCTTTTACGAAAAACTATTGCATAGATCTTGATGATATTCGAAGAAATTTAGTTTATGATATTTTTTAACATGAAAATCATGAAAGGTAAAGCGAAGCTTGCGGAAAAGCTAGTATGTAATACAGACTGTATATTTTTTTTCTATGGCTGGCCGGTAGAAGTTCTTTCACGGGGTTAGGTTAGCTAGTTATTTAATAAATCATAATAAAACAATTACGTACATAATTTTAATTTGTAATGATTGTAGATACCTATGTATATGATATCAATATTCACAAAACAAAATCTAAAACTTACAAATAAATCCATATCAGACTGCAGCGCGTCTGGATTATCTCAGAGATAATTTAATCATCATTTGTAGAGACCGGCCGTGCCTCGAACCCGGGTCCACTGCACCGTGAACCACTACATGACATGTCGCAGCGGCGGCGCCCCTGGAGCGAGCGAGACCACACGACTGTAAGAAGAGAGATGGACGACCAGATCTCTTCATTATAAATGTCGGACGTCTTTGTCATTTGGTCCTATACGATTTAAAATAAAATTACTGGAGTTTATTTTCTTACAAGTGGCTTCATTTGGACATACTTAGTAAAATTGCTGCATACCAATTACCTAAATACCAATGCAGCGCACCATTTTAATTGTCTATAAGTACTAACTACTACTAACTTAATCAAACTAACACAGAAATTAGCATGAATGAGTTAATCGCCTTATCTGGGAAGGCAGAGGCACTTATATAAGCTGCTTTTTAATTTCTTCAAACACCACGGCTATTGTTTGGTTTGTATTTTCGGGATTTGTTAACTTTTATAAACTTATAACTTACTTATAATTCTCTTAGGTAGGTAAGTACCTGCGGAGCCAGGACTTCGCGAATTAGGATTAAGTAGGTAAGAACCTAATTTTTTTTATTTAAATCTCGTTAATCTCTCTCATCACAATGGCAAGCCTAGAACAGCTCTAATGTCTGCCACCGACACGTTAATAAGCTATAACAGGTAAAATAAGGCTATTTAAATCCATGCTTCAAGACTTATTTATAATCTATGCAGCAAAAGAATCAATTTACTTATCGGTATTATTGAAATAATTCGAACGATGAATAAACTAAAGAACCATCTGAAGAAACTAGATTAAATATGTTCCATGTCGAATGATCAGTCGGTGATCTATTGAATCAATACAGTTACAATAGAAGGAATATTCCATTCAGAGGAGCGGGGCTATTAGTCGGTCGATGCTATCGAATCATAATCGAATAAGATTTGATTAGTAGCTATATGAGTTGAGAAGAAATATAGTTTATTATAAATTTGTAATAATTATAAAGCCCAACCTTTATAGTACTAGTAATAGTCACGAGACGTCTGGAAATACATACAATATTTAGGTAGGTAAATGTAGACATTAGAAGTGGTTTTGAGATAGTCACTTCCCGATTCCCGTACGTAGGTAGGTTAGGTACATTATTTAAGCTGTTGCTTATTACGTGAGCTTTGGCAAGTGGGTACTTGTTACTTAATTTTGCCTTTATCCATTCAATACCAACACAAAGAAGTTTACCAAACTCTCAAGGCATACATATAAATAATGCCTACAATTCAATCATTATTTTTATGAATTTATAGGAAATAGGAAGAAAGCGATTGTGTAGAGTGATTTTTGGTAAAAAATAAAGATGCCATTTTCAATAACTAAAACTCGCTTTTCAAAATAGGTCTCTTTAATTTCATGACTTTATAAGTAGACGGACTGTAGACTTTAAAGTAATACCTAAGTACCTATACAAAAGGCTCGTTTATTTAAGACGAACTGTACTTAGGTATACATTTGTAATATGTACTTGTCTAGATAGTTACGGTAAAGATTAAAGATTAGATATATGTATATTGATAACTACATAATTATTTCTTATTTTAAAAGTTATTGAGATATAACACTAATTATTTTCATAATACAAGTATAATATAAATAAAATATACGATTACGTTACGGCCTCAGCGGTAGAGATAACGAGTATCCACAAGTAGGTCTACAACTGATATCTCGGAAAATCCATATTTACGGATATTTACAATAAGCAATCTCTGTAGATATCGCATGTTTGTCATTGACTCAACAATACGGCATAAAGGACAATTAATTACATTAATATAATAGACTCACGTGCAAACAAACAGTTCCACTTACAAAATGCTAACACACCAAACGGCCCTTTTTTGAAACTTTAGATTTTGATCAAAATATTTATGTTTTAGTGCAGAAGGCGTCATTAAATTCGTTTTTTTCCGTATAGGAGTAAATGGAGCTTTTCTCTGGAACTTTTTTACTGCCCGTAACTGTTGTATGTAGTAGGTATATTCGTAAAGGCAAAATTATGTGAGTTTGGAGTAATACTTAGTCACGAAACCCATACATTGGTAATATACCTATGAAAAACATTACTGTTACAGTTTACATGGCAGACTTGCACAAAAGCTACTTTAAAAAAATACGACGTGATATTCTTTTGACTCGCTGAAAAAGCTACTATTTTATACCTAGACTCGAGAGCATGTCCCATTAAAATTTTGTTTAAAAATAAACCCATCATTTGAACACTACGACCGGCACCGGGGGAGGTTTAGTTCTGCCTTCATATCTCAGCAATTTAGCAGCTTTGCTCAAATTTACATCCCAAAAACAAAAGATAGATACCTACTAGAGACAGAAAAGAAAAAAACAGAAGACAAGTCTCAGAATTCTCCAAGGCACTTTCTTACGTCCGCATCTATTAGCAGTGAATTGGAAAGTTCAAAATTCATTAATTAACGGGTTAATCACTAACTTATTGTACCTACTTAATGCATTTAAGCACAATCAGTTATTGTCGCAAGCGCTTTATATTACGGCTCTAACATACTAAAAGGACAATAATGTGCTAAATAAACTAACTAGTCGGAGACCGGGGAAGATTGTGCAGTAAAATAAAAAGCAAAACTTGAGTGTAGTCGAGTGCAGCGTGTGGACTGAAGCTCGGAGTGGAGGGGCGCGGGGGCGGGGCTATGTAACGAAAGCTCGAGCCGCTATTGGCCGCCGCGAGAGCCCCGAGCTACAGGGGCGGCGCCGCCGCGGCCCGGTATAAATGCCGTCGCCAGCCGCCCCACGCCTCAGTTTGCTCGTCGCTCGCAGTGTACACGCACGCGCAGCGCGCTCTTATTATTTTGCTTCTGTGTTATAAAGTGGTCAATATGGTGAAGTTCGAAGGAGATTTCAGTATAAACGCGATTCTGATGAATCACGCAGAGAGCAAGGCCCCGGCGTCGCCCAGCGCCTCGTCCGCCGGCGCGCCCTCCGAGCCCTCCGAGCCGGAGTGCGAGGCCAGCGACTGCGAGCTGGACGTGACCGGCACGGAGACCCCCGCGTCCCCCGCGCCCGCCCCCGGCAAGCACGACAAGCCCGCCTACAGCTACAACGCGCTCATCATGATGGCCATCCGCAACAGCCCCGAGAAGAGACTCACGCTCAACGGCATCTACGAGTACATCATGACCAACTTCCCCTACTACCGCGAGAACCGCCAGGGCTGGCAGAACTCCATCCGCCACAACCTGAGCCTCAACAAGTGCTTCGTGAAGGTGCCGCGCCACTACGACGACCCCGGCAAGGGCAACTACTGGATGCTGGACGCCAGCGCCGAGGACGTGTTCATCGGCGGCACGACGGGCAAGCTGCGGCGCCGGTCCGCGCTGGGCGGCCGCGCGCGCCTCGCGTGCTACAAGCGGCCGCTGCTGCCCGCCTACCCGCCCGGCTACTCGCAGCTCGTGGGGCTCTACTCGCAGCTGCTGTACCAGCGGTACGCGCCCATGCAGCTGAAGCCCGCGCTGCACCCCGCGCTCCGCGGCGACGCGCTGCCGTACGGCGCGCTGCCCTACCCGCCCGCGCTGTACGAGCGCCTGCCCGGGCCCTTCCTGCAGCAGACCCCGCTGCTGCCCGTGTCGCCGCCGGCACTGCCCGCGTCGCCGCCCACCTCCGGCGCCTCCAGCCCCGAGCTGCCCCCGCACCCGCGCTCGCCGCACATCTACAAGCCGGTGCCGGTGCTGTCGCGGCACTGATCGCCCCCGCCCCCGGCCCCCGGGCCCCCGACATATCTGTGATCTAGTTTATACCTAGCGTGCTAAGGACCAGTGGCTGTAGATGAGGTAATCGGCTTAGTGTTGTATTCTCGCACCGACATTGTCTGCAATATTAGTAAACTGCATTGCTGCTCTATGTATGTAGGTACCTCACCTAGCATTCCGATGTTTACCGAATAAGTTATTAGTGAATTGTATAGCTGTTTAAAGTATTGAGAGATGTGTATATTTATTGAAATAGTATTAAGTTAGGCTTAAGATAAAGAGTTATAATGAATAAATGAAGAGTATTGTTCCAAACATACAAATATATTTTATTTCCCTACCTGCTCCGGGCCTCCAGCCCCAAATGAATGAATAACCGACCAACAACGGCGCATTTAATACGACAATAAGATAAATCATTCTAAAATAATATCATAATAATTCAACCTACTTACATAACTCTATAATTACTAAAAATACATTGGTTTTGCACGTGTAGGTAGATGATTTGATGATGATATTCAATTTAAAATTGTCATCTCAGGTAGTGCCTAGTTAAAAAAAATGAGCCTACCTCAAGTTTATCAATTAGAATGTAACAATGTCAATTAAAAAAAAACTCGGTATCTTCCTATCATTAATTTATCTGTAGTAAACACAATGATAACTGATAATGATAAAACATTCTGCGTATAACTAGTGACTAGGCCTAAAGTATCTCGAGATAAATCCACTGGATCACATCACTTTACGGAAACATTTCAATAAACAATAGAGATTAGATTATTTTCATTTAAAGAAACCTTGGATTATAGATTTCTATGGAATAACGGGACATGACAAATAAATAGGAGCTGTGGACCTAATCTGGCTGGTAAAGCAGTAATGAAAGCAATATAATCTTGTAGCTCATTGTAAATCATTTTGATCTTCTAGAAACAGTAGTTTAGTATTACCTAAGTATCAACCTACAAATCTAATTATTCCTTATATTTCAGATCTAAGTAAATATAACAGGGTTCAATTAAAGTGTAAGCATTCAAGTTGAGTAAACAGAGATTCTTTGACTTCACTGTTGTATGGCGCGGTTCCCGACGGCAACTTTTCTTCTTTTATGCGCTTGTTATTTAACATCTTGTTTATAAATATGGGTATAACATTGTAGGTTGGTGTTTTCTAGCAGCGATGTTGTGTATTAACCTCCTCACCTCGCTCGTTAGACCCGCCGACAGACAGATGGACACACACACAAAGCGGGTGATTGCCACTGACAGTCGCGTGTAAATATTGACAGGCTTACTGCTTGTTGCGACGATGGCTCGTGAACCCTGGTTTACACAAGCATTTCTATGTTGTATAACTAGGAACATGTAGTTTGTTGAGAAGTAATGTAATTACAGATTTTATATTATTAAAATGTCTTGCGGCTGCTGCCGATATAATATAAGTTTATTTTAAATTTTATATCGCTGATAACAGAAACGGTGTAATACATAGAAAGCAGTATACAGTGTGTTCTGATGACACGACGCGTCCTCTTCTGCAATATCATGTCATCCGCTATTTGCACCTTTAATACATAAAATATCTAAAGCAACACTTATTATAAATCTTACGCACGCGTTCATTAGGTACCTATTCTTTCTACCTAAAATTATATTATTATGTGTTCGTAACATTATAAGAAATTGTAGAATCAAGTGTGACTGTGTTCAAGGATAGATGTTTATTGTAGTTTATTTGCAATACAACAATTAGAAATATTGTTATGACTGTAGACTGTACTTACGCATTTTATATCAATATCTTCTTTTCTTTCGAACCTGCTGTGCTTACACTATAATGTCCTCCTAGCCGAATTTCGACCACGGCGGCCAATCTCATTTGAGATCAGCCATCTACGCAGGAGTAGATTATAGTGCCCAAGTGTGTGCGCAGTACACAGGAGCACTCTCTGTTCCATCACTCTCATAGCCCAATGGGACGGATTGACCGACACGACTGGAGAGAGCTAGGCGCAGGACCGACTGCTTTACATGCCCATCCGACAGCATGGATCGTTTCACTGTTTCGAACATCAGGTGATCAGCCTTCTATGTCCTAACCAAACTTAGAACCACAATTTAGAAACACAAATTGATGGTCCCACCCGGGAATCGAACCCGGGACCTCTGGGTCATAAAGCGAAGCTTCTACCACTAAACCACAGAGGCAGTTAGCTTACACTATACATAGAGCAACTAATAATACAAACTAATCTAAATATGTAATAAATAAAAAACAAATATGTAGGTACGTAATTATGGTTTTATTTCTAAGAATTCTATTATTAGAGTCATGGTAGCGAAACGGATAAGGTCTCAGCTCACATTCGTGAGGCCGTGGGTTCGAATCCTGCCATGTAAGTATACCAATTAATTCTTTAGAATTAATGAATTTAAGTACTTACAATTATACCACATACTTACGAATACGGTGAAGAAGCTAGAGGTAAATTATAAACTCTTTCTTACGACTAAACACATTCGAGTATTTCCAAATGTACCTACCTAGGTACCAAAAATAAAATTTACAGTAACATAAATTGGCCAAACCATGAGGTTTTCAAAATACCTACAGAGACATGACAGCCTCAGTTACCGTTCCGCTACTAACAGAGAAAGAAACTTGACAAAGAAATTGGCAAAGTGTTAAAATTCATCGGCGTCGCATCGATCAAGTGTTGCTGGCTCTTTGTGGCGTCACACCAGCCACAATGACACAATCATGCTCGCCTGTCGCTGGACACCGATCGTTAATCATCCATCATGAGGTGATGCCGTGGCATTGTGACGAGGAGGCTCCAGCTTCTTGGATATGCTTGTGACATGTCTCCGATTAACTGATTGCGAATTTGATGCTTTTTGCTGCGCGAGAGTGGTAGACTCTTAAATACTCGTAGATACTTAGGTTTATAAAGGTAATTTTGGGTTTGGTTTAATAGGGATTCAATTGTTTTAATCTTGCATTATTTACATTCGATGTAAAATTCGATGAATGTTAAGTATTAACAGAACTTATAAATATTTTATAGGAGTACCTAGCAGATTTAACTAAAGTAATTTTATTGTAGTCAGTTACTATTACAAACTAAGTCATATATTACATACATATTCATGTCTAAGATACAATAACTGTTACTTCTTTTGATTGTGCAACATATGTAAACTTAAGCTTTATACCTGCAGACATTAGTGCAGACAGCAGGCCAGTGAAACATAGCTAGGTACTTCTTTGGCTTCACTGACCTATTGTGTGTCTCCACAAAGACCCAAACTCCCAGAGCAGCAATCCCACCGACATTAATCACCGGTCCGGCTGCCCGGTGACGGCTGCCCGGTGACGGGCAAGTGTCACCCTGATAGCCGTGGAGGACCCCGCTGACGATGGAGACCGATGGGCCGCCTGGGACCAGCCCTGGTGGCCGGACCAGTGCCTACTCATAAAAAGCAACATTGTCTCTGTCTTGCGTTCCCAAAATTAGAACAATCATATAAGTAGATTTTCCAAAAAGAAAAAATCTAAAATATGCTAAACTAGGTACCTAATGCCTACTTTGAGAATCTAGCAACAAGAACATAATGCCATGCGTACCATGCGTATTGCGTAATCAATATATTGCCTTTCAAGAGGGGTACTGCGTCACCATAGCTTAACGAAAACAAAGCTTCGGAAAGCTTTAAGGTTTTGGATAATTACGTAAAGTGTGTGTAATTTCTAAGAAATTGTGAAATATTGATCAAGTGCCAACATCTACATAATATTATCTACATCATATCATCTTCGAATTGAATGCAAATAGTAAACACGGTTATTTGATTGTTTATTTTCCTCATCCATTATCTATCAATAAAAATATTTTTGTGTCAATAAAATAATATTGACTCACTAATTGACTAATTGCCTACGTAATGAAGACAGCACTGAACCAATTTAAAAAAAAACATTATTTATCGAGTATCATACATAACAGATCAGAGATATTTAAGTTCCTAAGTTGATGGTGGAATTTTAGATTTAGGAACGGAAACTTTCTAACAGAATTATCGGATAATAGAGGACAATCCTCAGGGAAATACCTGAGAATATATTATTAACAGTTTCATGTTAATTCAGTAAACCGGTCTTAACTAAAACCATTTATTTTATTTATACTTATAAGTAGGTATTTGTAGGTAATTATATTTTTATCAACTCAGCCCCTTTACAGAAAAGAACACTAAATCGAGCTTTCATGGGAATAACTTTTTAAATTCTATTGTTAAGTTTACTAAATATTTACAGTAAGTCAGCTTAACTGCCCATTGTAGAGAATTATAGTTAAGTACAAAGATCTCAGATATCCTTTTTAGACTTAGTTGTTATGCTTTTGTTTTGCTTATTTAAAAACAATGAGACCTACATTTTGCAGTGCAGTTAAGATAAATTTACTCATGACATTAATTATTGAATTTGTTGACAAAAACTGGCGCAGGTTTCAAAGAAACTATCAGATTGTGACATAACAGTTATTTCCTATTTCGGTAAATATTTGATATTTTATTTATTTCATTTAGGTTCTCGATTACAACTCTTAATTGCGTTATAATCATGATATTTTTGGTATGCATATAAAACCCGTTTATACAAAGGTAACCACAATGACCTAGTAGAGAAGATAAATATATTGCATAGCAACACAATTATATACTAACTTAATTAAATAATAGGAGTGAAGAATGTAGAAATCTCTAGTCTCTACCGTTTGACCAAATGAAATTGTATCAGAAAGAAGTATGAGCTAATATTTTGTAATGAAGAGTTTTCCGATGTAGTGTATTTTAACTACAGTACCTAGTACTTTTTTGTCCAAATCATATGAATAAATAGTATTGATTTTCATTATTTTATTCTTTGAGGAGTGTTAATTCCTGCACTTTGCTCACCTGAATGAAATTTTTCTGCATATAATCCCCTAGGTAATTTTGTAAGCATTTCAGATCACCCTGGTCTTCTGCGGGTTGTTCGATTCAAATATGTATATGTATGTAATAGATATGCTTAGCTGAGGCTGATCAGCAGCCACTGGATTGCAGTCAGTTTGGCGGCGCTGCAATAGAACCAACTGTTAGTGGCTTATAGCTGGTGGCGGCGGGAGCTGGCAGCTCCCGGGCTGACGCCACCTCGCGCTGGTGACACCCGGGCCGGTGACGCCCCGGGCTAGCGGCACCCGGGCCGGGTGGCGGGGGCTGGCGACACCCCGGGCCGGAGACACCCGGGCCGGTCGAGGAATGCGCGTCTGCTGGCGGCGGTGACGCGTGACCTCTATCATTACCCGTTAATATGTCTTTAATCGTTGTTTCCATGAACCAAATGGATTGTTTGTCTATTCCCGTCCGTGCAGGCGGTCACGTACGCCGAATTAACTATACTGATTTAATTGAGTATCGATTTGTTAATTAATCGATTTTTAATAACTGCAAGCGTGCTCGTTAGGGGTGATAGGTTTCCGTAAAAGTTTGCGCATATTTGGCGCACGAGGGGAATTCTTGCCGATAACAAACTTTTCATATCTACTTAACTACGAAATGCTATTCTATGCTTAACTATTGCTAACCACCAACCTCCTTTTGCTAAACTTATAAAAGATACTGTCTTATACTTGCACGATAGATGATGAACTTACCTAACAAAGAACCGAACATCTATATATGTATGTAAGTTCACCAAAAAGTGGATGATAGAAGGTTGGTGATGATGATAGATGGATGTAACTCGGAGTGTGTCACCCGCCCACTCCGTCGGTAATAAACCGTTGCTGGCGACATCTCCGCCATTAGCCGCGGGCAGCACGCACATCCTTGTTGCACAGAACTATTGCTCTATGGACAGAACTAACAACTGCTACTGCTCTATATGTAATCTTGATATGTGTATGTTGTGTAAGTACTTTTATGATTTATTTAGGCTATCGAAGTTCACTGGTGAATGTTAAGTTAAACCTACAAATTATGGTCAAATTTGTAAAAGTTACCAATACGAAACAGATTTTTGTATCGCATTACTTATATTATTCTAATCAAAACTTTATATTACTCTTATTAATTATAAAATATCTGAAAAATAAAACACGTTAAGTATGTTCTTTCTACTTATACTACCGACCTACCATACCTCATAGTCCTCATACCATAATCAGTGACAATCTGTATTTACACAGCAGGTTGTTAAACTAAACATGAATTCGCGAAGATTTTGCGTATTCAAGGCCTCCTCTTCAGTTCCATGAATACTAAAAATTTTACACACACTGATCAATTTGAATGACAATATTATAAAACAAAGTTCCGTCTTATCAATCGCATCTGAACAAATAGCTTATCAATGTGTTACATTTAAATCTTACAATACCATCATTTAGCTATACTTACATAATTATATTACATTGCTATTGTTATATTATGTGCTAGCGGCTACATTGACGCAAATGCAGAGATATTTAATATTATGTCATGTTTCCGGGTCAAAATATCTGATAAAGAATAGCGTATAATAATTATATAGGTCTGCTACATACTTAGATCTTAATAAGTTTGTCGTCCTAAATACACCTAACAGAAGACACGAAAGATTGACGTGGAGCGATACAAGAAAGATGTATAAGATATTGCAGGATATACCACGCTCTATATTCAATAAATGTAGTGCCAGAAGCTTTTTCATCTTAACATGTAAACGATAATTATTTACAAAGAAAAAAAACTTTTCTCTCTAGATATAACAAGTATGTGGCCCCAAACGGCCGGCTCCAAATGGTTTGGTGTTTGTTTACCGCGGGCGTCGGCGGAGGCAGTCGGGCAACAAGCAGTTGAGCTGATGAGGATGTGCTCACTTGAGCAGCAATTGCGGACTCCGCGCCCGCCGAGACGCTGCCAGCGGCGCCCCAACTGTGGCCACCAGGGGGGTGATAAGTACTTATCACAAGAGACGACATAATATCACATGATATACATGAAATATCGAGTGCTAGCAAATTTCAAGCAGAAATTCAGAATCAGAAGAGTTATACTACATGAACTAAAAAAATAATAAGAGGTGTTTGTTTGGCTATCGGTAACACACACTTTTGTGTACTCGGTCTTTCACATTATTCGGTCCTAGATACTAGAATTATATTAAATTATTTCAAAAAATCTGAAATACTTATAGGTATCAAATCAGTTTCTGAACAAGAAGAAGAGCAACAGTTTGAGAAGGCGTGGAGGCTAGATATTAAAGAATGGGCCAACAATCGCGGCGGTTCCTTGCGAGGGGGCCTCGCTCCACGTGACAACACGTCACATTACGGACACTTGCTTACATTGTGGGGACACAACACTGAACACCCGGATTTCCCACTTTTAAGATGTCGATTTTAGCATGTCGAAAAAGCTGTAGAGCCTGGTCTAGGTTAATGCATTTTAAATAAATAGGTCGGGGAAAATGTACCTACCTTATTCTCTTTTTACCCTTTTTATATTTATTATCTGACTGAGGGGTCTTTGGTCTGATTTTCCTGATAAATAAGTAATTTTAGGTAAAAAGGTTCTGTCTATTCAGCGATGTGGATTTAGGTACTCATTAACATACGATACATTCTTGTCGTATTTTTTACTTGATATATTTTAATTATTTTTTAATCGTATCGGTATATTGCCATTTAGTAGTTTAACATTCGATGCAGGTGATAGCACCACTTTACCAATAACTTGTTTTCAAAATATTGTCGCTAATAACACCTGAGTAACTAGTTGTGTCGTATTAACGTGTGTGTGTTGTGTAATAAAAAGCTGTATGTATGTGTAGGCATATGTAGTAAGTATATGTAGATATACTTATGGGAGTTCTTTCATTTGCAAATGTGCAAATGAGTTCCACTTCCACAGGCAAATATTGTGTCATTTATTGTTAGTTGTAATTAGTTAAAGTACATACCATTTCGAGTTGTCAAACAACAAAATTCTTGGCATGCTTGTTGCCTGTTGCCTGAAGCTACAAAAGTGAGTAAGTTACGTGTTTACTACGGAGAGGTCATTAAAATTCGTTAATTTGTTTAGTTGTTGACTAAAAACAATCATTTGCACTGCCTCACAAAGTACTTAGGTACATTTACATCGTTTTAACTAATATAAAATACATATTTAAATTATATTTGTTAGGCACTTCTTTTCACAGACTGTTTGAAAAGTTTAAAAATATATATTTTTGGTTGAACTATTTTGCTAAAGTACTTTCCTGTGCCAACATATACAGGTATAAGGTTGAAAATAACAGTTTAGAGTCTGGCTGACCAGCAGCAGAACCCATGACGTATCTCAGCAGTTTCTGCATGAGAAAAAGTTTGCTAGGTATTTTAAAAATTCAAACTTTATTCAAACGAATGCTTTTGTCACTTTTTTTTAATAACCGGAACAGCAGCATCTGGATTCCTAAGACAGAGTGAAGAATTTCTGGATTTAATTGAGTAAAGTGAGAGGCAGCTGCCTGATAAAATCATAAGAACACAAGTGCAGTGATGGCCGGCGCACGCGCAGGTCGCGGGGTCACCGCGCATGCGCCGGGGGCGGGGGTGCGCGGTGCGGGGGGAGCGGGGGCCACCACGCTCAATCTAATTATACTGAGATGTGCTCCGCTTATTAACGCACTAGTGATGTATTTGTGTTTACCAAAACACGTCTAGGGGATGTAAATGTAAAAATCATCATCAGCCATCAAATTGCGTCTGCTAGACATGTCCTACCAACGAACACTTATCTACTTATCATTTTTTCAATTATAAAACCTTTATCGGTAAGTACTTATTTATACAATCGGTAGTGGCTGGATAGTCCTCTAGGTAGAGATGATGTCCTCTACTAGGTACTAAAATGGTGGTAAAGATACCCATATCCCTCAGTCTCAGTGCACTATTAGTGGCTGAAAGATCATGTTGGTTTTGATGCCTTCATTAAATTAAAATTATTTACTTATTTCTTTTTCTACTTTCTTATTGTAAGTTAGCTATTCAGTGATTTAGCAGACTGAGCTATGTTTTACTATAATACTTAAGTATTCCTAAAAATTCATGTACTTACTTACATTACGTACATAAATAGCCTGTTTTTTTTAGTTTTACTTCGTATAAAACACAACATTAACCCCCTTATTCATAGAGAAGTTACAGAACGTTTTAACTAATAAACTGTTTTGTCCCTCTCCGACAAAGTACAATTTGTTTTTTGACAGAGAGGGACAAAACAGTTTATTAGTTAAAACGTATTGTCACTTTTCTATGAATAAGGGGGTAAGTGTATAACTCAATTATAATCGATTAAATGTTAATGTATGCACATTGCACACTAAGCACAATAAGCACATCACTAGACCGTTGATTGAACGTCTGACTTCAAGAGGCTTCTTCCTCTTTAACAAAGCAAATAATTTGTGCTCGAGATTACCGACGCCGATTACAACAACTTCACAAATGTGGAGCTCAATGTGTTCAAAATAAAGTGTTAATTAAGTACATCAATTGTCCGTTTATATTTTTTAGGAGGGACAAGGATACTTTTTCCAATATCACCCTTCCATGGCCTTTATTACCTGAAAACAAATATGAATAAAGGTTGTTATTAATTATTTATTTAGACTGTTATTTATATGTAGTAGGTGAATCTCTTGCGGAACGGATCCCCCAAACAAATGATGGAGAAAACGAAAGTATAAATGACAAAAGTTCCAATAATAACTCTTTTTTTCTAGGGGACACAGATGAAAGGGAAGTAGAGCAAATAATAATGGGATTAAGGACTACCTGTGCTATGGGAGTTGACCAAATATCCAATAAAATTCTAAAAGACTTCAAAGATTTTCTTGTACCTCCGATCACTTTCATTTTTAATCAATGCTTACAGTTAGGAATTTTCCCAAGAGATCTCAAAGTATCCAAAGTACTTCCTATTCATAAGGGCGGGGACAGAGATCGTGTAAACAATTACAGACCAATTTCAATATTACCGTCCCTATCAAAAATACTAGAAAAAATAATTAATAAAAGATTAGTCAACTACCTTGAGAAAAACAATGTACTATCAAAAAATCAGTTCGGCTTCCGACAAAATAAATCCACTGATGATGCTGTTTTGTCCCTTACGGAATTTGTTGCTACTAAATTAGATAACAGTAAAAAATGCATTTCTCTATTTATAGACCTTGCTAAGGCCTTTGACGCGGTCTCCGTCCCACTCCTTATGAACAAATTAGAGAAGATTGGCATAAGAGGTGCCCAGCTGGAACTTTTAAAAGACTACCTATCTGAAAGGCATCAATGTGTCTCTATAGGAGAGCATACTAGTGCATTACTTCCCATACTTTATGGAGTCCCACAGGGCAGTATTCTGGGACCAACGCTATTCCTGATTTACATAAATAACCTATTAGCTATGAATATGAAACTAATATCTTATGCTGATGATACTGCCCTGCTCTTCTCTGCTGACTCCTGGGAGGAGGCTTTCACTGAAGCACAGAGGGGTTTTAACGCTGTTGGGAGCTGGCTCAGACGTAACTTACTGTCGTTAAGCGTTGAAAAAACCAAGTACATGACCTTCTCCATTCGTAGCTCTGGCCAACCATCAGATGACTTCACAATTTTTTCTCATACATGTCCTCCCGGCACAAGAAACTGTAACTGTCCATCTCTAGAACGTGTCAAATGCATAAAATATCTAGGAGTCTTAATTGATAACAATCTAAGCTTCAAACCTCACATTGATCTCCTAACCACTAGAATAAGAAAATTAATATTCATATTTAAATCATTAAGACATATTCTTGACTCATCCAAATTAAAACAAATATACTTTGCACTATGCCAGTCTTTACTTAATTACTGCATTTCGTCTTGGGGTGGAGCTCACAAGACTAACTTGAAAAGTGTTGAAGTTGCCCAACGTGCTATCCTGAAGGTCTGCACCTTCCGGCCTTTCCGCTACCCTACTACCTTACTATATGAATACTGTGAAGTACTCACCGTCCGACAACTCTTCTTGCTAAGCATCATAAAGAGACAACACAGTGAGCTGATATTTAATCCTTCCATCCTAAAAAGGCGCAGAAAGCATACAATCTGCAAGAGAAGACGCTTCAACACAGTTTTTATACGTAAATTCTTCTGCTTTCTTGGACCATTTATCTACAATAGAATCAATAAAACTAAATTCATATACTGTCTGAATGGTGGGCTTTGCAAAAGAGAAGTTACAAAATGGTTACTGACCCTTAATTACGTTGACACCGAGGACCTCCTCGCTGTAATGCAGTAGCTATTATGAATCGCTTTGGTACTGTCAAGAGAGTACTTATCTTATTTATTATTTATATATATGTATATATATAATATTTATTTCTATATATGTATATACTGTATATATGTACCTATACATTATACACATACAAATATATATTATACTTTATCATTATTACTAATATTATATATAATAGTTATAGTATACCTACGTATTTATAAGCAATTAGTTAGATACTCAACTTAAAATCACCACTTTTTAATTAATTCTCTTTCATAGTTTCATAGACTACTCAAAATTACTTTGCATGAACTGTAAAAAATATTTACCTCTTAATTACCTACCTTTTCCTTGTAATAATTAGCAAACTAAAATATAAGTAATTTAATGTAACGGGTTGGGGCGCTGTGAGCTGAAACACAGGATAACACCTAGTTTAGCAGCAGATGCTACTTACTTGCCATTGTTGTACACATGTTGTTCATAAAATATTAGCTAATAAGGTAAGTTTTAAGAAATGTATATTTTTGGAAATAAATAAATAATTATTATTAATTATTAAAATAAATAATTATTAATTATTATTATTCAAAGGAGCTCTAACCGCAAAAGTATTAAAATGGAACGATTGAAATCAGCTAGAGTGAAGTTAATGAAAGGGGAGCTGCAGGGATCGCGGTAACGACGTGTTTGTCAATGTTTGTCCGTCTGTCCGCTCGCACGCTTCTACCAGACACAAATTACTCTGTGAAAATGACAATATGGCGGTGACTAACGCAACTAAACACCCTGGAAATGACAGGTGCTCTCACTAATTTACTTAAGTTTGATTCAATTTTTCAAACACTAAACATTTCACCCTCGTGCGGTGGATCCTTTCATTTAAACTGCGGTTATTAGATCGATTGATCAGGGGACGTCAAGTATCGTTTATGTTGTTCACATACTTACATCTTTTTGTTTAAAACCGTAACTTTTCTATAGGTACATACAAAGCTTTTAGCTCAAACATGGGAATCTAACCACCTTAAAAGCTGAGTCTCAAAACTACAGTTCTTTAAAAAAAAACCTGAACTAAAATCAGCTGCTCAGTTTTATATCGCTAGGAATAAGATAACACAAACTAATAACTTAAGTTTAAGTTACAAACCAACCCAAACCGATTGATTATACGAGACTCTATCTTTATACACTATACGTAATCTAGATTTTTACTAGATCATTAAAAATACTTCTGTCAAATCTAAAGGTATTTCTGCCCAAGCCCATGATGTAAGGTACTAGGCATGAGGTAGGTGTTCTGTAAACCTTGCTCAGCGGCCGGCACTCCTCCTCCCGAAGGCTCATTTTCCCCCAACAATAGTCCCGAGGGCAATATTTCTGGATGTCGTCGGCTCCACTAGCCCTTTCACCGCTGAGTCCTTGATGTATCGCCGTTCATCCCGCCCTATGTACAATGCGCCGCGAACATAATGTGTTATGCGTTGCCTTTTTATGTTTGTTGCTCTGTTTGTGACCCGTATTATTATTGTTGTGTACAACACAAGCAGGCTGGTGTCGGCGGTATGGGGCCCCAAAAGATTGTACAGAGATCGTCTAACGGCCTCACTAAAGACTTGTTGTAGGGAGGTACTACAAGATGTACATCTTGATATCTTCATTCGTCATCTCTCATTATCACCGGGGTTGTTAGTTAGTTACTATAGTTTAGTGGTTGATTTTATCGTGTAGCTACTCATTCAAAAAAGCTACGAATCTTAAAGTAGTATCGCAATCCAACACTTACGGAACTTTCAATAGGTTTTTAAAATTGTAATCCCATACAGTAAGGCCAGAAAGGGTCGCCGATTATTATCACATAATGTGCTTAGTGCTTACGTACGTAGTCGCCGGCAAGTCGAGCCAATCTCCTTCACTTACAATGGGGGTGTGGGAGTATCTCGGATGTGCAGGTTTGGATGCGACACCCGACCCCGGATCACAGGGGCCGCCGCCATTAACCCTCCACTATTGAATTTGTGCTTTGACTACACAACTAATGGAAAGGGTATCGCAAAGGCTTCATTCAGATCAGTGCTGATTATATGTATACTCCCATTTACATAATTTATATGAAATATCGGACATTGGCTCGATTTGCCGAAAAATGTAAATCAAAATCACAAATTTAATGTTTTATGATTCTTATGCTATTGTTCATTAATGTTCTGGAGTCATTTTCCTCATTTAGGTATAAATATCTTAAGATTTAAACTCCTCAATTTGTGATTAATATGTATTTGAAACTACGTATATTCAAAGTCGATACTGAGATAAACTGGCACTGTACGATATATCTCCGAGAACGAACGTACCTTACAGTTGGTACATTCATATCAACATAACATAAGTAAGTTTGCTGAAATAAATAAATAAATATCCGAGTGGCCTCTCCGCCCTACTCATGGATACATTAACCCTATGCATTGTTGTCCCAATTTGTCAGATAAGCCCGTGAATGGTCCACAAGACCGCGCGGTGTATTAGATCGCGGCTTTTTAGTGTTAATGTGATGCTTGTCATGTGTCAAATAACGTTTTTTAGGGTTCCGTAGCCAAAATGGCAAAAACGGAACCCTTATAGTTTCGTCATGTCCGTCTGTCCGTCTGTCCGTCTGTCCGTCTGTCACAGCCGATTTACTCGGAAACTATAAGTACCACAGTGATGAAATTTGATGGGAATATGTGTTGTATGAACCGCTACAAAAATATGACACTAAATAGTAAAAAAAAGAATTGGGGGTGGGGCCCCCCATACATGTAACTGAGGGATGAAATTTTTTTTTTCGATGTACATACCCGTGTGGGGTATCAATGGAAAGGTCTTTTAAAATGATATAAAGTTTTCTAAAAAACATTTTTCTTAAAGTGAACGGTTTTTGAGATATCAGCTCTCAAAGTCGTAAAAAGTATGTCCCCCCCCTCTATTTTTATAACTACGGGGTATAAAATTCTAAAAAAAATAGAGGTGATGCATGCTAATTAACTCTTTCAACGATTTTTGGTTTGATCAAAGTATCTCTTATAGTTTTTGAGATAGGTTGATTTAACTGTAATTTTGGTTAAGTTATTGTGCTTACTACGGAACCCTTTGTGCGCGAGCCCGACTCGCACTTGGCCGGTTTTAAATCATTGTTGTCACTAACATTGTTGTAAGGTAAAGCTAAAACGCCTATTTTAAAAGAGCAGTAGATTTTTCTTGAGATTAGTACATATTAAAATAGATATGTAGGATTGTAGGTACATGATTATACGGGTGGTTGCTATAGAATAAGTAAGTAAATGATATTTTTTTACCATCTCATGCTCAAATTTTATAATAATAATGCTGTTATAAAAAGTTGCATTACTTACATAGGTCTCAAATTTCATTGAAAGGCACTTAATGTGATTAACCCCTTTGCCGGCGGCGCATGAAGCACAGAGGGCGCTCGGTTAAACCGGAAAACGCAAATCACACACAAAGACGCATCTGCGCCGGCGCACCTCCACGCCATCTTTGACTTAACCTCAAAAATACACTCTCCTCCTTATCCCAGACAAATTATGGTCCAAAAGCCCAGCACAAGTAACATTGTCGCAAAAAATTATACAACAAATGAATATGATCTTTATTGTATTAATAAAAAGGCTACTCTTGCCGTAGAAGGTGCATTTTGGACCTTAAACTGTAGGGGTAAGGTTTGTTTTGCTCCATTACGGGCAGTGTAAAGCTAAGCAGATTGTGTTGATATGAAATATGTTTAATAACGTGCGCAGGAGGCACTGGTGCGAGAAAATCCGGGCTCACTCGAGTAGGGCGACCACGAGCGTCGCGCAGAGCACCAAGTTATCAATAATGTATTGTGTTTCGTGTTTAACATAAACTATTACCGACTTTACGTGTTACTTGTTTACCTAATATGTATGTAAAATATGATGATTAATAACAAAATAATACATCAATGCACTATATTGTATAGTGTTCATTGAATAAACAGCAAAAAAATGTCATTGCTTTTCAAATTGTCTCTAAATAATAGCAAATGATAAAATGTCCAACCATACACTGTTCCTAAACAACCATTTCAGTTGCCACCTCGTTGCTTCGCTATAACTACTGCTTAGAATATTCCTAATTAAAATTAGAACCCCTCCACCTCGAGACGCAATGCATGGCCACCCTCGCCGCTCGCAGCTCACAGGCACAAGTATTTGCGGAGTAAGCCCCACTTAAGAACAGAGTATAATATTCATTTAATAATATTTTGGGGTTGCCATAGATAAAGGACAACAGCTAACCGCCTAAAATATTTACGCATTATTTCACTCAACCCTTTTTTGTTCATTAAACACGACAAAGAAACTACTTTCGATAATACAGCCTAATGCCATTCAAAGTAGCTATAGATGATCTCTTGATCTGAATTTTTTCCCTTAAAAAACGGATAGCTTGTTGAGTGTTCTCAGAAAATAAACTCTTTAAAAAGTACATTTTACAAAATGATTACACATTTTTAAAGTGCTGTTGAAAGGATGGATTAATTTAGTTGGAAGATTATTTTAAATCTAATCGACCTTGGGGAAACTTAAGTCCTTTGTCTTCAATGTTTTGACTCAAACCATTTCTTTGTAAGTATTAATTATTAAGTAGGTACAGATACATTTATAAATAGTTAAGCAAGTTCTTACATTAATATCAAAATACTAAGGTATGTAGGTATACGTATAAAATTATAAGTAGGTATAATTGTATTAACACATTTCACAGTTTAAATATTTGTTGCAGATTATATCGTGGATATTATTAAGAGTAAGTACTTATCTAGTCCCTATTGAGTAGTAATATTATTATTATTTAAAGTCTGCCTTAAACGAAGGCTACGATGAAAAAAATACTGAAACCAAAAAAACTAAAAGGTGAAACCAAAAGTGTCTTTGTTTTTTATGTTTATTCAAGTATAGTCTGGTTTTTTAATAGATTAGAGAAATCATATGAATTATAGCAACCTTTATACAAGGAAGCTCTATACCGATTCATCCTCTGTGAGCTTTAACCCGCGCAGCGCTGACACGGGAGGTAACTGGATCTGCGCGCGCGCACAAAGAGCTTACAGCTTAAATAAAGCCTTCTCGGCGTATTAGCTTACGTCGGCGAATTCGCAAGCTTTTTGCCGCGAATAGTCAACGTTTTGTGGATATTGTCTATTGTAGATTTGTATCGCGTTACTGCCGTGTTGGATGTCAGTCGCCGCCGCCCGCGCCGCCGCCCGCGCCCGGTACAGGTGAACGGGTGAACCGCCCGTGGGAACACGCCACTGTAACCAGCACATTGTGCTCCACAAAGGAGGTTTTATAACATTAGCCTTTTCGCAGATCCATGCGGGCGATATAAAGTTACTATTACACTATTCACGGATTATCTTTCGCAAAAAAACACACTCACTTTTTACGTATTAATCAAAAAGGTGCCTCTATTCGTCGATCACATTTACCTGCCATTAATCAATACGAGATCGGTTCCCAGCATTTAGATCGATTTATTTTTAATAATTTGACAGACAAACGCTCGGCATTTAGTGTATGGACTTATTTTTCTTTTGGTGTCGGCTTTGACTCAATTAGAGAGGCCGATATCGAGCTACATCTCGATCCGGGCTCGATTATGATTCGATTTATTAATTAATCGATACACAAACATCGGCCGTCATCGTGGCCGCGCGATGCCCCGGACAGATTACTTTCAATCTCAACATGCGGCGATGTTCCCGGCCGGCTGGTCGCGCAGACATCTATTAGTTGTACAAAGAGATCGCTTTTAGGATGGTTATGTTATCAGTATCATTGAAGTTTAGCTATTTTAAAGATTCTGTTGTTTTTATTTAATCAAAGTGTCATTTTAGCCATCGATAAGATATCTTACTACACGATTATGAATCAACTACTTACAGCTATCGTAGGACTTCAATTATACAGTTGATTGTGCGGAAGGAAGTGAAATCATTATGAGTAATAAACGCCTCATGCTCATGAAACGAATAATTCTGTGACAGTCATCTTAGTAAAATGAATGATTCAGTTCAATTAAAAGCGGGTAACCACCTAGTCTGAGATAGAACTAATGAGGTATTGAGTATGTAATACATATTATTATTGGTACCGACTACCGACGAAGTGAAACTGGCTAAATTTATAAAAGTATTGCTTCATCCACAGCAACCAGCATTGATGAACCGGTAAGCTAAACCAATCGAATGGCCAACTTAAACGTCTGAACATGAGATATTTATTTTATTGTTTATATTTCTTTTATTTTTACTCCATGCTATTAAGAAGTGTATTTATTTTGAGAGTACTTGAATAAATTGTATGTCTATCTGTATAGCCATACCCGAAGAGTATAGTTGCCGTGGCTGTGTGTCGGTGAGTCCTATGTCCACGGCGGCGGCGGCGGCGGCGGCGGTCGGGCCGATCGCTCACGGTCCGGTGCGCGCGCGCAGGGCAGTGTTGATATTGAAATATCAACTCTAGTGACAGCCCTGATTGCCGTCTGGTGACGCTCCGGTATGAACCACTTCGCTACATTGTGGGTCAGTAAAAATATTATAGTTAGTACTTAGAGGCAGGAAGCGACGGTGCGATTTTAATTCTAAAATTGTTATTACTATTGCAGTACTAGGTAAGTAGTGTTACCTAATATTTATGTAATCTACGAAACTATGCATGTTTTTTGTGTAGATATAAGTAGAAAAATCTGAAAGAAGCAGTAAAGCAGGTAAGCCCAGACAAATAATTCTATGTTGAAATAATTAAAGAGGTTCTTTAATAATCAGTTAAACAGTTAAATCACCCGCGTATGACATACTTAATAATTAAAAAGTCTCACCTAAATGTATCGAACGCGCTGCAATTAATCATTTCGCGTGCGCGCCCGCGACATGGAAACTGTTTTAGTCCCCCCCCCCCCGTCCCCCCTCCCCCGCACTAATCCACTGAGAGCCGCCACAACAAATACCGTCTTAATCTTCATCTTAATTCCTAATTCAAATAAATAAAAATATGAAGAGTGAACATGTTTGCCGCGGCAACGTTTGTCGATGAGATCCCATGAGGTGTCCCGCGCCCCAGGTTCGGCCCCAGCGGTCCTCTGACGACTATGCATAGTGACACCTATTGCTAACGTAGGAAATTAATATGCAAATATACCGACTATACCGAGTCTTTCAAACAAGAACCCAAAAGATCCTAATGCAAATTAATTTTGATGCAAAATATACTTCGAACGTTGATCATATATTCCGACGTATAAGTAAAGTTAAGTTAATAAGTAAAGTTAAGTTAAGTTAAGTACCTGAAAATAAAATACAAATTCTTTAAATACCGGCATTAGCCGCATCTTATAAGTATTACGCAAGTACATTGGTAGATATAATTTAGCATGATAGATTGTTATACATTCGTAGCCTTATTTCAATAAAATAAATTGAACAAAGATGCCCCTAATGGCGAGCACAGATCGACTGAAGGCAGACAATTAGATAAACAAGAGAAACGATACTATCTCAATAAACTCAATAAAACCACAGACCTATAAATCGTATTGTAGCTGACAGGAGGACGGTGTCTTGTAGACCAGCGACCTCACTCACTGTAGAACCCTGATTGTACCGTTTCTAGGGAGAGGGCTATAACAACCATGAAGAGTAGTAAAAATGTGAAACAGTTCAGCAAAACAGTACCTGAAACTAAAAGTCTACAAATTTCATACTGCCATCAACTCTTTGCCTTCTGCTGGGTAGTGTTGGCTGATGTTGTTTAGTGATTCTGAAATTACAAGATGAGCTCCACGATCGTGTGTCATGCACGTCTATATCATTGTAATCATTAACATTATGCCATTGTATTAATTTGATTCAAATTTTACAAACTATGTTTGCCTTTTCAATGAGATTCTAAAGTCTTCAAAAGGTAAGCATTCGACAATATCCAAACACAATAACTGACTTGTAGTTTTTGCTGTAATTCTACATTGAAAAAGCTTTCGTAAAGCCAACAACTTAAAGCCCACCTTCCTTTATTTATAGCAGTGAGCCGGGATCGCACGGTTAACGAAATGTTTCTAATAATTAGTTATCATCCATCATCTATATCCAACCACATTAATAAAGATATAAAATGCCATCACAAAACTATTAACAAAGGAGAGTAGACCTTACAACATTGACGATACGGCTGAAATTAAGTGTGTAATTTTCAGTGGGCGGTGAGATCAAAGCGGCCGGCGCGGCGGCGCGGCGCATGCGCGGGCGACATCCTCCAGCCAATCACGTGACAGCGCGACACGACTCTTTAATGCGACTTTTAAACTTAAAAAAAACGACAAGTTTGTATCGACTCTTCCTTTCTTCTTTATTAGCCATTGTTGTATAAATTAAGATATTTATAAACGTCCCGCGGTCATTAGTTAACATTTTATACAAAGCGAGCAAACTGAGACACAAACAACGTGTTAATAGCTACGGATAGAGTGTCAGCCGCAACATATGAGCTTTTATGAAATTAGTCTCCCTGAAAGCATAAGTATTTTCTGTGAGTGAAAAGTGTATCCACTTGTGTAGTATACTTACAGCAACTCGTGTCATTCGTATTGCTCACTCCACTAAATAAGTTAAATACTCACTTAATAAACACACTGCAAGGGTTTGAATTCAAATTTCATTATTTAAGCAAGTTTTATGATACTTTGATTTGAACCGTACGTTGAAACTATGTCTGTAGGTACATCTTATTTATTTTATTTTACATCATAATTTTCGCAATATTTCACCATCATTATTTATGTTAATGATAAACCAATCAAATCGATACAATCAAATCCATAAATAATTCAGTCAAATTACGAGTCCGCTAAATAAACTGTCAATCGAATGCCAAAAATCAAACCAGTAATAATTGACATATTGTTTTTAAAACAAAACACTCGAGAACGACAATAACATCGCCAGCATCGGGGAACGTCTTAATTGCTGTCCGGGCATTAAGGCGATGTTCTTCCCAACCATTTTCAACTGAAATTTTATACCTATTATGGATCGGAGAAATAAGCTATTGGGGCGTAATGGCCTAATCCCAAACAAAGGAAATATCAAAATGATTGTTAAATGCTTTTATCGTATTCTAATAAATACTCACATAGCTGTTTTAATTTTGTTGCAGCAACAAGGATGGATAATGGCGACATAATAAGAATACCACAACAGTTATAGAGATCATAAATACTGTAATTATATTAAAAGTTCAGAACTTCAATGTAGCTGGACTCTTAATAATTCAAATTCATGAAATGAATCTTTGCACTTTGCAAAGATTCAAAAGTAATACAAATATTTGCCGAACTCTGCCCAATCTCTATCACATTCGCTAATCCCCGCTGAACTAAAACAGAAGCACCGAACCTTTTCATGCCATAATTGCCGAAAAAACGGGGCTCAAATAAAATATAAATATCAAAGGAGCCGCCCGCAATCCGTCAGTCGTCAGCTCCGGGGCTCTTCATCATCCTGCTTTATTTATTTGATCGACTTTTTGTTCCAACTTCATCGACCCCTTCCTTCCCTGGTGTTCTATGATCGATGGCTGCGGGGTCCGACGGAACCTTGGGAACTCAATACTACTTGGATTTATTCTACATTCTACTACTACTTATAATTCATTCAAGGTACAGGTTAATTAAATGCTTCCTTTTCTATCTAACAAAAGATTTTAAAAGACTTCACGTATCTATTCAGTCTTTATACGATCGTCAACATCCTTAATCCAATGATTAGTTTTATTGAAGTCGTCATCATCATCAACAACATCCGCGTTGATCGCTACAAATGGATCTTCTCATTTACGTGATCTAATTTTTATGCAAATGATTTGATCGGACTGATCGGATGCTCCTCGGCCTGGCTGGTCGCGGGCCCGACGGCGGCGGCGGCGGTGGCGGCGGCGGCGGCGGATCAAAGCCTTCGATCCGTCAGCGATTTGATGTCTTTTAATATCAGCCGACCCACAGCCATATCTACCAACTTTACACCCTAATCTCGTTAGGCTTAAGATGATTATTGCTTGTGGTTAACAGCTAATAATGTTGGTTATTAGTTGTTTAATGTCCAGTTACCGTTTGGTATGTGGGTTCGATTCCGTGCCATACCAAAGTGAGTGATTCGAAGTTTGACAATAGAGGAAATAATATGTCAAGTGGATGACAGAGCGAGGCAGTTGTGGGATGTGTTTTGTCACTGTCGTCAGGCGGCTGCGACAATGGCCCAGAGCTCTGCTGGTTTGTTTGGATCTCCATGTATTGTGTTTTGTAACATTTATTAGACTCAATCACAACCCTTCACAGGCTTCAATTTTATTTATGACTTGATTTAGAATGTTTTACTTGCTATCATGGAATAGGAGAAGATAAACCTACTTCCCTTCTTTGTTTAACGTAGTCTTGTTTAGAGATTCAAAACAATAATAAACACATAGGTATTATTCTTCTTGTTCAGCCCATAGCAGTCAGCTGCTGGACGTAGGCCTGTCCCAAAGCACGCCACTGGACTACACATATAGAATAAAGTAGACAATTGAGACAATGGCGTCGCTGGTGACGAAGACCGCTGGGTGCTAACTCGATTGACCCGCGCCACGTAATTGCTCCATCACGCCGCCAGATAGCATCATCATTGTTTTATATAGAATTGGTGTTTAGTTTTTCTAACAGATATATATAAAGTATCGCAAGGTATGTCTTACAAATAGTGATTAAACTGAATAGTGTGTTGATAAATAATTCAAAAAACTATTTCTAAAATAACTCCGTGATCTATCAAATTAACATTCAGTAGAAATTCCAATGCATACACCCCTTAATAGTTAAAACTAATGAAATTTACGTTATCAGATGATATTATCATAATTTCAAAGTTTATCTTTATAGAGTCCTCCCTCGCTTGGTGAAGTGTCCGTCTGTCTGTCGATGCGTAGTGATGATCGATGACGGGGCGGGAACGTCATATATTTTTATGCAATATTTAGGGTTCTTTATCAAAATATGGAAACAAAATGTCCCACGCTGAACTAAATGCTCCCAATTAATTCACTAGAAAGAATACACAGGGAAATCGGAAACGAAGCTTTGACTGAGTGCTTTGCTTCGCCTAAAAAAAGCATTCTTAGTAGTTTTTTTGTGTTTTAAAGTTAAAAAATACACAACACACAGAAAAACTTTTACGCCTTTAATACATAATATACACAAGTATTTTATGCAAGCATAACAAAGAAAAACAAATAAAACTAGAAATAACAATAAAAACTAGAGCCTCTGTTGAATAAGTGGAACATAATTATAACACATTGTGTTACGCATTCATAACGGACATTAACAGAAGTATCAGATCGGGGAAACTGATAACTTAGTTTCTGTGACTGATAACTTAATACGTAATATTGTGGGGCTCTTTTATTACCATATTTAATTGTAACTTCATTAATCCCATTGGAACGAAAACGATTAACCTCCCCTCATATCATCATCACATCGGCAAAGAAATTGAGTTTTTAGGGACCTCTCACCTCAACTTCTTCAGCTTTAGGCAATACTTAAACCAATGTAGATAACCAATTTATTTTTTGCCAACCAATTCATACTTAGATTACTAAGGTAGGTATAATAAAAATGTACTACCTAAACTTGCACAGTCATATTTTTAATAACCTGAAACTTGTTAAGTATGTATATCTGAAGTGCGCCAGCTCGAAAATAAACCAATAAACTGTATAATACTGCACTCATTGAGCTCCCCCCGACATCTGTGGAGAGAAACCTCGTGTTTAATTCCTTAACACTTTCATAATTAAGATTGAACACCGCAGATTGGAGTGATTACCTCCTCGAGGAGTCGAGTTACAAGCGGCACAGCCTTCGAACCTACTTCGGCTAACTTCGGCCATATTTCGTTCAATAATTTGATTGAATTCTGAAAGCAAATTAAACAACACTACATAGACTTTTTATGTCATAAGTATAAGTAATCTAGTTTATTATATAATTATGTAGTCATCTTTCGACCACATTCCCTCACAGAAATAATAATAATAATAATAATAAGGCGGCAGGGCAGCTTGTGGCGAGCTGTTGGGCATTAGCGACCCCACCCACCCGATACCGGGGAGAACCCCTGTTCCTCATCTCTGGCTTGCCTTTATTGGTTGTCCAGAGTGAACACTGACGAGGAACAGGATCTCCCACCTCTTGCTTGCCTTCATTGGCTGGCTTGAGTGGTGTACCGCTAGAGCAGCAATGCTCGAGGAAGGATGTATTACCCAGTAAGGTGCTTGTAGGGATCTTGACCGATAACGCGATTGTCCTGAGAGCCGTGGAATACCTCTCCATCCTTAGCACCTCATGCCATGTTGCCCCCTTGTTGCTACGTCACTGTTATGTGCTAGCGACTGTTTTGGGGGGCCCATTTACTGTGTGTGCGAGTCACCCCCTGCCTTTTTATCCGTGTGTGAAACATATAGGTCAGGCAGGGGCCATAGTCCTTCCATAGTCCCAGTTACCCAGTCCATTTAGCACCCCCTTCCATAACCCTGTATTAGTTTTGTCCATATCCTACAATAGTTCTGCACTAACCGGGGATTTTCCATGGGTTTACTCTATAGTTTACACAAGGAAAATCGTCGGTTGGTGTCACATTTCATATAGATTAATGTTGTCAAACGGGCCTCTACATGTTGGCTTCGGCCCCATGCACGCCTTCCAAATGCCCGGGACCCCATGGTCCCGTGATGGTAAAGACACAACATAATAATAATAATAATAAATTTATTTATTCCAGGTCATAGCCCATATTTTTGATTAAATAACATTAACATTAATAATTATTTATAAAGCAAGATTACTAATAAATTATATAAAATTAATTTACATTTTACCTTTAAATACAGTCATAATTCATTTCATATTAAACATTATTTTACATGCATTTATCACACAATAATTGAAAAGTCAGTTTGAGCCAGTTGTCAGTCATGGTGAGTGTGTTTGTAGTCGCCTCCAGACTTCATGGACGGGGCTCGCCTGCCAGCTTCCGGCCGCGCGCACCACGGTGTTGCAGGACCGGCGCAGGCGCTCCGCCGCGCCCGCCGTAAGAAATATTCTCGCTATGGCCGAAGTGTTTTCGTCTCTGTATCATGCACTGTCCAGTAAAATGGTTACAATTGAGTGTTGGAGCGTGGTCGCGGTGCAAAAAGGAGAGTTTCCCTGCGCAGGCGCAAGGGGAGACAGACGAGCATTGAGCGCAGGGGGGTCACTCTATATAACGAAAAGCAAAGTTTTGAAGCGCTGCTACGCGAGCCACGACTCTATCTCGTTGTATTAAACGTGCCGATTGCAGGACAGTTCCCGTTCTTTCGTTTTTCGTCATATAGAGTGACCCTCCAGATCAGATCACTTGATCACTCGTGATGTCATGATGCAGATTGCATTGCGGGACGCGTGCCGGGCGCGGCCAGGGGATCACAACTCTTGGAAATTGGTAAATAATAATAATTAATAATAATAATCCTTTATTTCAGGCATCAGTGGCCAATATTATAAACTAAACACATACATTTTAAAAATACATACGTAATAACATAATGTGTTATGTGTATCCGAGAGATAGCACTATTGACAGGGGATTTAATAGTATGTTTCGCTTCCATGTAGCGTCGGAAAACTATTCCCGCAGGCCAGAAGTATTTGTTCATTAGAACCTTCTGCTAGTCGGCGGGAACCCGAAGAAGGAATGACTTGAAATATGTATTACATGAAATTTTGGCGTTTAGCTCTACTACAGAGGATCTCTGGGTTTGAAGTGTGGTATAGGGTATACTTACCTAATATCACTATAACAGCAGTACATCGGTACCTGTTGCTAATGTGCTGTTTGAGGTTGCTATGTAAGTGCGTTCTATTTGATTACAAAACTTTTCCATCTCGCAAGGACGGGAATTACCCTCACACCTTTAGTATTTTCCTAATATACTCGTAAGTGCTAATGACACAAATGATCTTTTCTTAAGAATTTGATACCTTTGGGTTAATTCTGAAAATTGTTCCATAGTTAACTCATTTACATGATTTGGATATGAATAACAATGTTTTTCCAAAATATTTAATAAGTTAATACATACATAATTGGTTTAGTCATTTAAAAAACCATTGCCAATGGAATGGAATATTATGGAAAAAATATATCAAGAAACAGTATCGTTCATTCATTAACAAAGTAGCTAATGGTGACCGCAAATTACTGAAGCTAGAATTGCTCTTTACGTTTAATGAAAAGGATGGGATTTTGTGTGTGTTTATAACGCTAACACATTCTCTCGGCTCACCGACATGGACATTTATTGGTTTAACATGGACCTTTGCCTACCGCTACCCATTGTACCTATACATCGTCTAGTCTTTGGCCTATCCTATATGACTACTGACCTGAGTAGGTAGGCCGATGTAATCCGTATGCAAAACATGCAATACTTAATTGATAAGTCCAAGAATGGTTGCGAATATCTGGGGCCAGCGCTCAGCAATTGGCAGAAGATTATCCAATCAAGGGCCAGTGCATCTGCCTCTTCCCCCCCCCCGCGCTGCCGCCCCCTCCCCCGCAGCACGGACCATTACTGTCAGCACCTTCCGCCAGCACCCGGCACACTTACTGGACGATGTTTATTGTGGTTTCATAGGATAAGTAGAGTACCTATTAGGACAACCAATACAGGCCAGCTATTCCTTACATATTTCATAAGTTTCATTACTTAAATCTACCTCGGGCAGACTATTCGGCTAGACATGAAACAACTTCGACAAGAAGGCTGCAAGGCGCATCCAACTGGGTTGGGCTGCATTCGGGAAACTTCATCACATATTCTCCTCGGCCATTTCTCAGAGCCTGAAGACAAAATTCTTCAACCAGTGCGTCCTGCCAGTGACGACGTATGGTGCAGAGACGTGGACACTGACGGTAGGACTGGTCCACCGATTTAAAGTCGCTCAGCGTGCTATGGAGAGAGCTCTATGCTTGGGGTTTCTCTGATGGATCGTATCAGAAATGACGTTATCCGTCAGAGGACTATAAAGGAGTCTACACACCAAACCCGCCGACCCGCCGACACAGCCCGGCGGCTTGGTGTCGGCGACTTTGTTTCAAGAATCATGTCGGCGACTCGTACCTGCGCGTGCAAGTCGGCGGCATGGCCGGCGACTTGCGTACGCGCACGCCTAGTTGCCCGCCGACACTCCACGTTCGTACACACTGCAATCACTAACTAAAAAAGTTGTAGTGATTTCTTGCCGCCGACTAACTCACCGACACAGCCCCATGACCCATGACACATGTTGGCGGGTTGGCGGGTTTGGGTCGCCGACACCAAGCCGCCGGGCTGTGTCGGCGGGTCGGCGGGTTTGGTGTGTAGACTCCTTAAGGTTACTGACATCGCTGTCAAAATAATAATATGTGGGGACATCTCACACACGGCCATCCGACCCCAAGCTAGGTAGAACCTGTGTTATGGGTGTCGGACAGCTGATATATCTACACAAATACATAGATAGATAGATACTAAATATAAATATCAACACCCAAGACCCGAGAACAAATATCTGTGTTTAAACAAATATCTGCCCCAGCCGGGAATCGAACCCGGGACCTTCGGCTCAGTAGTCAGGGTCACTAACCACTACGCCATTCGGTCGTCAAAATATGCAAGCTGAAGTGGCAGTGGGCTGGTCATATCTGCCGAAGAACCGATAACCGTTGGGGTAGACGAGTTTTCGAGTGGAGACCACGAACAGGTAAACGGAGCGTGGGACGCCGGTAGTGGTTGGATGAGGAAGGCCGAGGACCGAGTGTTGTGGCGCTCCTTGGGAGAGGCCTATGTCCAGCGATGGATGATTATTGGCTGATGATGATGATGATGATTACTTACATCAGGTAACTGCATTGCCTTGGAAATGAAATTCAATATGTAGTATGTGTTGGTAAACTTCTATAATTTAATTCAATATTGCACTTGTGATTTAGGTGAGCATGCCCCTATTTTCGGTTTCGCTTACACGAGCAGTCTTTGCTTCTGTTGCCGTCGTCCTGGTCGAGGTCACGCGAGGGCAGCACGCGGCGGGGGCCGCGGCCGCACTCCCGGGGCCGGGGGCAGGCGGTGGCCCCGCGCCCCCCGCGTCCCCCGCGGCCCCCGTCCGGCCCGTGCAGCGCGCACGAGCTGGGCCCCGTGTGCTCGCGGCCGCAGTCCCGGTGGTAGCGCGAGGGCGGGCGCGGGCCGTAGGGCAGCTCGCGGTGCCGCAGCAGCGCGCACTGCGGACACGCGGCGGCGCGCCCCCCCGTCCCCCCCCGCCGCGGGGTGGACCAGCAGCGCGGCGCCGCCGGCTTCTTCTTCTTCTTCCTGCGCGGGCGGCGCGTGTACTCCGTGGGCTCGTCGAGCGGCTCCGGCTCCTGCCCCGGCTCGCGGTAGAACCGGCAGGTCGGCGCGCACGTGGGCTCCTCGTCCTCCTCCTCCGCGGAGTCGTCGCTGGCGGCGCGCTGGCCGGCGCACCCGCTGCTGCACGTGCCCTGCGGCGGCGCGGGCTCGGGCACGGGGCTCTCCTTCACCACTACGACGGGGGGCCGGGCCTGCAGCCGCGGCTCGGGGGGGTCGGGGGGGAACAGGCAGCGCGGGATGTTCCTGGTCTGCGCGGGGCAGGCGGGGTCAGCGCACAGTGTGCTGCCCATGCAAGCTGTGGGTAGCGCGGGGGGTGCGGGGGGCGCGGCAGAGGGGGCCTCCCCGGCCGGCCTCTCGCCGCCGCCGGGCGCGGGGGGCGTGGCGCGCACGGGGCAGGCGAGCGAGGCGCACTGCTCGCAGCAGCAGCGCGGGGCCGCGGGGGCGCCCACCGCCGAGTACACGGACACGAAGGTGGGGCGGCGCAGCAGCACGGGGGGCGCGGGGCGCGCGTGTGACGTCACGGCGCAGCCCCCGCTCTGGTAGTAGGAGGAGAAGTCAGGCCGCGCGGGGGGCGCGGGGCGCGCGGGGTCGCCGGGCCGAGTCATGTGTCTGGGACGGGAGGACACTTCAGGGAGGACATGATGAATAATTCTTCGCCGATAACATTTATCGGCGGCTGCAGATATTGATATTATGACAGTTACTCTATGACACTATGAAGCTGTCAAAATTCCGCCATAAAGTCATTATGAAGAGTTATCTTCTGTAACATAATTATTAACTCCGTATTCTAAAGTTCTCTATAGAAGTTTAACGTGAGTTTAACCATCTGCATACAAGGAATACCTGAGCAAAGATTTAAAAGAGGTGGAGGGACTCAGCAGAGCACGGAGAATTTTAAGTACTTATAGTACTTACTCATATCTAGGCTAGGCATAGAACAATGAAGAAACTAATATTAGAGCATGCACAATACAAGACGCACAAACAGCTGAGCGCGGGCGGCTGACGGAAACGCTCAGTTGATCTCAAAGCACTTCAATTCATAATCTCATAAGTTCAATAAAAGGATTGAGTAATGCTCACTGAGGCAGGGCGAGGGCCGGCGCCGCGGCACTCTCGCCGCTATGCACCAGCGTCTTAGGAGCGACCTCGGCTGCACGCTGATTGAAACAAGTGATCAGATGCCCAGCGTGAGGTGACCTGTGCCCCGTCCCGCGAGTGCAGGGCGGGCGGGCGAGCGCGGGGGCGGGGGCGGGCCACGGGGGGGTCACGACGATGACAGATGGCAACAATTTGTCGGAGTCAAAGATCAGAGGAAGTGAGACAGCTGCGCGGCGCGTGCGCACGAGTGTCCACTGCCGTTTGCTGCTAATTGCATCTTCAAGACGCAAGATGCAACCATTCTAATGTTTTGTTGTTACTATGCACATGCTATGCAGTCAATGGTTGCTGGACAGTTCATGCTGGCGGCCTATGAAATTACTCTAAGCACTCTATACAACCCATACCTTTCTTTCATTATTTTTATTTCAAATCCGCATTCCGCACTTTCATATACTCGTACAAGACTCGTACCTACTACCCAGAAGTCTCCAAAAACATCGTTCGGTTACATCACTGTGATATACAGGGTTATTGGTAAGTAGACCGGATCCTTTCAGGAGGTGATAGAGGAAGGCATTTCCAGTCGATTGAACCCATAATGCATTATCCTAAACTTAACCTTTTTTGAGATATTTAATATTTAAGGTTTTTTAATTTTTCGCCAAAATTTTATGCTTAAAACCGAAAATAAAAAAAACTAGCCACATTTCAATAATTTTTTTGGCTGTTTTGCATAAGTAACACCTTAATAAACTAATTAAAATAATCAAATGTGCACTATTCGACTTAAATTAGACATAATACCTCAAAATAGTAAAACATTTTGAAAAAATATTCAAAACGCAAAAACAAATAAATTAAATTAAAAAAGATTTTCATATAACATTTTTTTGTGCACTTCAGCTTAAAAACATAGTCAACTAATAAGCTTTCAAACAAGATAATTCAATACCAAATCGATTAAGGTATCACCAAGATATGGTCAAAACAACCAGCACAGACGGACAAAATTCAACAGGAAAACTAACAAAATTAGCCCAATTTAAAGGTAAAACCGGCCAAGTGCGAGTCGGGCTCGCGCACAAAGGGTTCCGTAGCAGCAAATATAATATTACAGTTAAATCAACCTATCTCAAAAACTATAAGAGATACTTTGATCAAACCAAAAATCGTTGAAAGAGTTAATTAGCATGCATCACCTCTATTTTTTTTAGAATTTTATACCCCGTAGTTATAAAAATAGAGGGGGGGGGGACATACTTTTTACGACTTTGAGAGCTGATATCTCAAAAACCGTTCACTTTAAGAAAAATGTTTTTTAGAAAACTTTATATCATTTTAAAAGACCTTTCCATTGATACCCCACACGGGTATGTACATCGAAAAAAAAAATTTCATCCCTCAGTTACATGTATGGGGGGCCCCACCCCCAATTCTTTTTTTTACTATTTAGTGTCATATTTTTGTAGCGGTTCATACAACACATATTCCCATCAAATTTCATCACTGTAGTACTTATAGTTTCCGAGTAAATCGGCTGTGACAGACGGACAGACGGACAGACGGACAGACGGACATGACGAAACTATAAGGGTTCCGTTTTTGCCATTTTGGCTACGGAACCCTAAAAAGTGTGATTGTTTTCAGTCCGGTTAACTTTAGTATGGAAACCCCTGCTCAGTTTTCTCCGCTTTCTCTGGTTGTTTTGGCCATATCTTGGTGATACCTTAATCGATTCGGTATTGAATCATCTTGTTTGAAAGCTTATTAGTTGACCATGTTTTTAAGCTGAAGTACACAAAAAATGTGATATTAAAATCTTTTTTAATTTAATTTATTTGTTTTTGCGTTTTGAATATTTTTTCAAAATGTTTAACTATTTTGAGGTATTATGTCTAATTTAAGTCGAATAGTGCACATTTGATTATTTTAATTAGTTTATTAAGGTGTTACTTATGCAAAACAGCCAAAAAAATTATTGAAATGTGGCTAGTTTTTTTTATTTTCGGTTTTAAGCATAAAATTTTGGCAAAAAATTAAAAAAACCTTAAATATTAAATATCTTAGAAATGGTTAAGTTTAGGATAATGCATTATTGGGTTCAATCGACTGGAAATGCCTTCCTCTATCACCTCCTGAAAGGATCCGGTCTACTTACCAATAACCCTGTATGTAGACACTAGATGACAAATTTAAGTAACAGGTTAATATTAGGATGCAAATAATTCAAAAATAATAAAATAACAATAAGCTCACGACAACACTGCCATGACAACATTCGCCGTTAACTTTTTACTGCTCGTTAAATTAACAAATGATTTTATTTCTTTATTTGATAGACTTGGTGTGCCATGGCATGATAGTCTGGCTGTGCCACCATCACGCTTAGAGACAATTAACGAGGTGTATAACTGATGTGATGATTATAGCAATATGAGTGTAGGAATATCTAATTATTCAATAGGTACTTACCTAATGTAATCTTTGATGACCTAATATAAAATAGCTATGCTTTATGTCGAAAGAATGGTTTCTTCAACTTATTTTATTGTCGTGTAAAGAGATTAACAAAGATGATAATATTTTATAGTGAAGATTCCATTGTGGTCGTTAGCAAAAATGCTGTTCCCTTTACCTCGTATAGATTTAGGGGCAATAAAACCAAATATTTTGAACAATAAAGACATTAAATAGTAAACATTTCCTCTGGAACAAGTCCCCGTGGCCTGGCCGTGTGTGTGTATGTGTGTGTGCCGCGGCGCTCACATCGCATTAAAATCATTACAGCCTCATCAATTTCAGAAATGTCACCTAAGTTTTCGAGCGCAGTGACTTTTATGGCTCTAAAATCTCAAGTTTAAAACCGTCGTAGCCCTTATTACTGAGGAGCAGAGGACACAGTTGCGTGTTGTTGATTACAGCTCATATTGAACTTGAACTAGTCGGCATGGAGCTACACACGCTGACGATGTGGCGTCGCTGCATACAACTGCTGTGAGATTAAAATGAGCTGAAAATGTATAACTTGGTGTGATATATTTCTCAATAATATTATTATTAACCAACACTTCTAAAGACATTATTATTTATTACTAGATATTTGAAGTGGCGTCATTCAACTATAATACTCATTGAGTTTATCATGTAAACGTAATAGGCAGGTACGTAAAGGTAATATGCTGAAACCTTAAAAATGTAGTGTAAAAATTATAGTTTCAACTCTAAGTACCTACCTAGGTATATTAAATTTGTTCAGCAATGATCTTTACGGCGACATAGCAGCAACTATGTATGAGTGACGTCATGCGCACTCACCCCTCAGCAGCAACTTAGCAAAGTACCAAGAGTGGTAAGAGGTGTAACTGCTGCTAGCTGCACTTTATAAGGCGCTATATTATATTATTATTGATTATTTTGAAGTCAATTGAGCAAACCCAAAGATGACATACATAGATTTATAATGTATTTACCATCGTCTATTCGTTATATACACACTCATCTGGGTGGATTTAGTTTTTTTTTTTTTTTTTAATGACTGACATTAACTTGTTAGGTAATTAATCTGTCGGAGCACTCTGAATGGTGTTATAGTAGTTAGCAAGTTAATTGCAGCATCTCCTAGCATGTAGTGATAACAGTATTCCGCTGGATTGGCTTATTTCTTCATAAACATGAATAATATTCGGCCGTATTGAGTGTCCTTATAATTAATAATTTTGACTAATTTCGAGCACACTGTTAAATGTGTAATATGTATATAGGTTCATTGCAGCATTCCCTAGCATGTAGTGATAACAGTATACTGCTGAAATGACTTATTTCTTCATAATCACGAAAACATATTCGCCCTTATAAAAATTTACTTTTACCGCTATCTTCACGTAGGTGTTAGTTGCTACGAGGAGCTACGCGCTACGCGCTACGGGCTACGAGCGGCTACGAGCAGGCGGGGACGCTCCTGCCTCCATGGCGCGTCGTAAAACTGATATACGACAAAAGTATTCGTATTTTTACGATTGTTCTTAACACACAACACTACTATATTACGCCGAAAACAAAGTGACATCGATAAGGCCCTCGTAAACTAGCCTTAAATGATATAAAACTCAATTAAATTCTATCTTCTGCTATAAAACTTGCCCCTTTACTATAAAATATGTCACCCATGTATATCTGTCTCTGTCTTACACCTGTGTAAAGAGCAGGATATGGAGATAATTTTTGGTGTTTTTAATTACCCAATAATACGGGGGCAGGTGGAAAAACGTTAAGTAATAAAAATGGTTTTATGTGCGTTGATAACGACTCCCCCGCGAGTCCCGCGACTGTTCCGGAGTCGCCACGATACCGACTCTATTTACGACTGCTGGCAATTTACAACATTTATTTTATTTATACAAGTATACTTAAAATTAGCATCACACGTGAATATTATAAAAGTAGTATTAAATAATAAATAAAGCATAACGTCTGACTGCGTGCACGATTTAAAACGGTTCCATTAAAAAAGTGTATGCTTCATACGAATATTCTAGATCTTAATTTTGTACCGATTAGAAATAACGAGCTCTTTATTCATATCCAATTTTCCACCAAATCTACTTGTAGCAGTCGCCCGATCACTATCGCACTCCGACAATGGACATAACAACGCGATACTTTGTTAACAAATGTTTATTGTAACAACTTTTTCTAACAAGTCTAATCTAGGCCTTACAACTCCGAGTTAAGGGTGATAAAGTCGAGTAAAAAAGTGTATTTTGTTAGTAATAGGCGCCCCGCTGCGTCTTGCAATGCTTTGTTACTGTTCACAGCGGTGGTTCAGTTTCATATTGCCCTTCTTCGTCATTTTCTGGTGTGGTGCATGACTCTTAAGTTAATCCATTAGAGTAAGTTTTTGGCCGACATTGTTCTACGTCAGGGGACAAGCTTGTCTGTAGGGACGCATCTCACCCTCGTGACGTAATGAGGCCGGCTCATTATACGTCGTCGCTAGTTTGTGCGTAACTAAGTAATAGGTTTCCATTCTGAGCTACAAACTGATCTTGTTAGCGATAAGTTTCAAGTTTCCGCTCAGAATAATAATTTCAGAGCAAATAAGTTTACTGTAAAATGTTGTTGTATTCAACTACTTTTAATTTAATACACATAAGTAATTCTTTTTCGTATTTGTTATATCCAACTTTGTTCTATACTCGTTGAAACATATACCTAGTATAAGGGTACTTACACTTATTAATTAAGCAGCATGTGTTAGTGTAAAGGAAGTAATGTGAATTAGTAAATATAAACTATAAATAAATGGGTTGAATAAAAAAAAATATATACATAAATAGTATGTATTTGACATAGGGATTCTTGATATCCTACCTACAAATTAATATCAATAATAACCTGATATCTTTTCAGGCACTATTTTGCCAGGGGCAGGCTTTTGCCGAGTTGCAGAAAGGGACTTTACGCTAATGTCGACATTAAATCTATGTTTGTCTCTTTCTGTCCGTATACTGTCAAAGCAAGGCAATAATACATTTAATGCCGACATTAACTTAAAGATCCTTTCTGCAACTCAGTGTCAGTCTCTAACCCCTGGGCGACCCTAAATATTTCCTCGCTCCATATTTCATAAAACCATAATATTGTATTATAAATAGAATACAAATTAGTTAACAGTAATAACAATAAACGATTTGAACGCACCTCCATAACTCATCCACACCGTCAACGCACAGGTAGAGAACAAAAATAAAAATTAAGACATTATTAGAACAACTCATTTATAATGATATCTGTGCGGCTAAAAACAAATGTTTTTTGTTACAAAAACAAAAGTTATTGGGACAGGTGTAGTGTGGCCGTTGAATTAGGTCGTTATTATATTAATGCTTTATTTTGGCAAGCGGACACGCCGGCCCCGGCCGCGCCTGCCCTCCGCCGGCTACTGATGGACAGAGCCCAACAATGTTCTATAATGTGTTGTACCTGTAACAAATAAACCATCGTGTAGCGCTCCCACTGAGAGTTCTAGTATTTTATAGCACGAGTATGTACTTGTATATTAGTTTTACAGGTAGTTTCAGTTTCCACTAGTGGCTAGTCTCTTATTTTTATGATTTAACTGACACATAGTTTGACGAATGACCCAAGTTAAAGTTTATAAAACATTGCAAACAATTAAATCACAATAAAATGTAACAGACCTTGTAACTAAACCGCGGGATCTCTAATTCACACATGTCCAACCTTGCGCTCCCAGCGGGGGCCAGCAGACCCCGTGTCCCCCGCCCCGGTCGCCCCGGCCCGTCCCCGGCCCCGGCCCCGGCACGGTGCGCCCGGCCCGGCCCGGCAACAGGTGGCGACGGGCGCGGATATCTCGCTGACAGTCGGAATGCGAGGAATGTCTGTTGTTATTGAGAGGTGCAAAAAAAAATAATCGGATGTGAATTTAAATTCATGATGCCAGGTTTAATTAAAATTTAACAATTTTGTGATGCTGTTCTGCTAATTTGTTAAGTCAATATTCATAATAGTTAAATAAAAAAAACTTAACATAAATAAATCGAGCTAGTTTCTTTTTAGTTCGCAACAACATCATAGTTTAACCTCGTCGTTTCATAAATTATACCAACTTCGATAAGTATAATATGAAAGCGGTCTTGGCATTAGTGAGGCATTACATCGCGACTCGATTCTCGATGGTGGCGATGATTTATGGCCGGGGCTCGATTCTCTCGATGTTTATTGGACTCTGCGCAGCGTGACCCAGCCCGCGCCGCCGCCGCCGCCGCCGCCGACCCGCGGGTACAAATTGATACGTGCATAACGTGCATGGTTCAGGTCAACCCTACAGTGACGCGTTGCAGAAATACAATATATTTTTTATGCAGGCACATTTAATAAGAAGCAGTACATATACAATTAGGAGGCCACATTTCTTACATTCGTTGAGTATAGCTTGCATTATTTTCAGAATGGTAACCATTTCAGAAATATGTGAAAAATGCATGTATGTGCACATTGCACAATGCACATAGACCCTGCAGAGCTTTCTGCATTTCTGTCGTGCGTCGTAGATCGTTGTAAAATGGATTCTTGTGATTTTATTACGTTAATTTTATGAGCTGTATATTCTGAGTTAAAGTAAATTTTTTATATTTTTAAAGTTTCGTGACCAAAATCTTGCAAGAATAGTAGTAGGTTTTTTTAAGAAAAATATTTTATTACATAACTTATAAACTAAATTTTTTAAAGCCTCCAGTTGAAGATTAGATGTCCTTAATTCCGAATTATGAACTAATGATAGTGTGTTTGTTTGAATTTTTAAAATGATTGTAGGTACATAGTTGTAGTTATAGTAGCTATAGTTACTTAAGAGTAAGAAAGTAGAAAATGATCACCAAAGAGCAATGTTCAGACAATAAGGCAACGTATTGTCTGAACATTCAGTCCGATACAAATGAAACTGCGACTTGTATTGAGCGAGGTGATCCTTTCTATTTGAATTGTCAGTTTGAAACAACATTCTGGACGTAAACAAATAATAAATGCGAGTTCCTCACTCGCACCTCCCACGGATTTCCGAAAAATAAACAACATCAGCGCAAGAAAGCGCGCACAATGCGCCATTCACTCGCAACCAAAACAAATTAAATATAACAATACGGCCATAGCGTCGTCCCGAGTCGTGGCCATTCAGGGGCACCATAAAACAATAAAAATGCTCAACTATTGAGTAAAAACCAAGTAATATATGGTAGTTGTAAACATCGGACAGCAACAATTTACGACCCTAGACATGCTAAAAGCAAGTTCGATCTATTACGATAGACTTAAAATTTATATTCGTATAAACAGCTTCGCTTTGACAAATATAGCTGTGTTTATTTTTATGTTAATAATTGTTAAAATAACATTTATGGTGTAATAAAGTGTATTTCAGCTGGCCTGTGTTTGCTTTCTCCAAACGACGCAAGTTAGGATGCTCTTTCAAAATATGAAGTAACGTATTTACACACGTATGACATTACCATGACCCTGCCTGAAGCAGCAATGTCACACCAATATTGCAGATACAATAATATGTGTTTGATGTCTGGGTCTAGGTATAATACCTACGTTAAATTTCCGATAAACGTTAACTTTTAGGAATTTCCTTTTATTAACAAAAATAACTAAACCATTCCCATATCCAAATCCACCTACCCACTTTAAGTACTCGTAAGTTTAGTGCAATCAATCAATTAGCTAAACAGCAAAATAAACAAAAGCTTGAGTTTTCCGGGAATGCTTCCTAGAGGCGAGGAACAGCGTCGCGCAGCCACATGCGGCCCACTGTGCGCCCGGACAATGCGCCCCGAGACACTGCGCCACTGTGTGCACAATGACACACAAACAATGCTCCTGATGACTCCGCCAGCTACAGGGTGGACTGTTTGCTGTACAAGTACTTGTTAATTATATTTTGGAGGTATTTTTATTAAAATCAAGGCATCACTCTCAATAATCATTCTGTAACAAGTCGTCGAGTGATTAACAGTCAATTAAGAAGTAACAGACGACCTCCATGAAAGTGTTGGCTCGGAACGGGCTTATATGTAAATCTCTATTTTATAGTTACAACTCAAATTGAAATTCTAAATCAACATCTTTTATAGAAGGACGTCGTTAAATTGGTTGTAAAAGTGAACGGGTCACGGAGCAGCCTGTAGCCAGGCGAGTAACGGGTCCGCCGGCCAAGGCCGCGCGACCGCGCAGTAGCCGTGATGGATCACTGCAGCCCTCCACTACTTAAACACTGGAGAGTCTCGTCCGGGGGACAATGAAGCCGGAAAAAAGTGCATCCTCGCCGCGGGGGCCGCTAAAACAACGCCGCGTGAGCCTCGGAACAAGCACTCGCGCATTCACTGCACGACTCTACACTTGTTGTTACGTTACTCATAATGGAAGCTTTAATTTATGTCACAGCCACGTCACACTGAGAACTTGTTATTGTCCCAAATAGTGGCTCATTGATTTCATTAGCATCTTTGTGAAATAAACATAGATCATAGCGAGACTCCATCGGACTCGATTCGAAGCGGAATTGTAAATTATTGGGAATCACTATTAACGGCCATGTTTCTTTAATATTATGTGGATACTTGATTAAGTCATTAATTTTCATTAGATCGCATTTAATCGTTTACAAAATCATTTTCTCACAGCGGCGGGATTAACTGTGAACTTAAATGCTTTTACAAAAGATTACGCTATTAACATATCGGACACTGTACATGGAGTTAGTAATCACTTTTAACTTCCTACCACATGCGCATACTTAAGTATTTTTATCCATATAATCTGATGGTATTAATCAGTAAAACAAGGAAAAACCTAGCCAAATTACAAAACGAACGATAACAAATACCTAACATGGAGAGATATATTATGGTCTCATCGGTCAGAGCATCCCTCCACACTGAGCCTCTCCGGGCAGCCATTGTCCGCCGCTCGCCTGCAACTGGACACAATGCGGGGAGCGAGTAATGGAGCTCGTAAAACAATAAACCACCCACGGGTGGCCACGAACGCACCCATTGTCACCTCATTCCTGAACGCACCCTAAATAAAAACTCGCGAAACGTCATAAAAGCCCACCTATTTTTGACATTTCAGTTGGCGCGAAAGTTTTGTTTTGTTTTTAACATGCGGCTAATAGATTATTTATTGCCGGCCAGTCACTCGGATAATTGAATCGACGTTGTGCAGCTTCGTGAATAGCCGAGCGAGCGGGGGGCGGGCGCGGGGAACGATCTAAGCTGTATTGTACACTGAACCCAGCTACGATTTCTATTACATGTAAATGCTCAAATAAATCTTGCGTGAACTGTATAATGGTATCCAGGGACTAATGAACCCATAATAATAATCGGAAATCTCTGCTAAAGAGTGGCCCAACACCAACACACAATAATGTTGATGTATGGGCGAAGATAAATCTATTAGGAGTTGACGTCTTCATCGGAGCGGCATATCACAGGCGCATTATTATTATTATGTTATTATTCAAATTATTATAATCTGGGGTCGCCATATTTATAGCGTTGAAATAATCCTTTTGGACACGCCGCTTGTGACTCGCTGCGCCCGCGCCGATGCATATTATAATTTTGTTAATACTTTTAAATAAGAAACTTAAGATTTTTTTACAAAATTTAAATGCTAGATTTTTTTAAATGAGATCATTTCATAAATAAACTTAAACCGGTTTTAAGAAGGCTGTATTAGGTAATGTAGAGCGAAGACTGTCCAAGATCTACTACTCCAATATACCAACTAGATTACTTAAGGAAGGCTATACCTACCATTAGTTCAGCAAAGCCATCTCTGATCATCATGCACGTAGCTGCTCCTTGCATCCTGCAGCCCTTGAAGATGTGTCGTCTCTCTTGTGTGGAACTAACCGCTGCAGATCCAGCATGGCGGCGGCGGCGTGTCGCCCGACAAATTATGCAGAAAAGAAGCCTTTTACACTCGGCCCTCCTCCTTGCCCAACCAAACAAGTACACCCTTTTACACTTTGTGATAAAGCTCAAAACAGGGCTAAAAGATTAAAGCTACATTCAACGCACAATAAGATACGGTAAACTTAACGCGATAAAGTTTACATTTATACTGTCGGAGGGTCAAGTATAATCGTTAGTCACACTACATTCGGACGTATAGGCTTAAGTCTTAAAGGACATTTTACGATATAATATTAAAGATAAGGTTTCACATCTACGCTACCTAGACATGTTGTTTTTCCGATGGTGTGGGCTATTACACAGTAGGTTTAGGTGCATATACCATAAGGAGACCATTTCAGTCGACACATTCATGTATAGCTAACCGTCATCGGCGAAGCCAAATAAGATTCAATTTCATATTATATAATATTATGTAAATCTTCTTGTATGTACCTACATGTGAAGTCATTTTCACATAATAATACCATTACAAGGTGTTGAATCTAATGTTACAACGCGCCACGGCAGCCCTCGTCCTCCGAGCTTCACTCGCGACACAATGAGGAGTAACTCAAGCCGCGTTTTCCGCACTGTATACGGAGTGTGTGTGTCTGTCTGTTGTGAGCTAAATATTGAATCGGATCACAGACGCCGCCGCCACGCCCTCGCGGCCCAACCCTTCCGCACCGACAATACCGCCGAGAGACGAACAGCACTGCAAAGGGGTTCCGTTTTAATAAGATAAAGATTCCGTATCTTGTTAGTTAACAGTAAGCACTTTGAGTTGTACATTATTATAAGGCCCTGTAGGCTTTAGAGGAAGCCATCGGCGTGTACCGATATCTTTTAGAATTACAATAAGTATAAACAACATAAAAAACACCATAGATCAAAATCAGAAATAGGGAATGATGACTAAAGCCGATGTCTGGACGCACCTGTCACAATGTTGTAATACCGTCTGATGAAGAAATCAGCGGGACGACGCGGCTGCTCCGCGCATTAATCACTCGTTCACCCGCAACCTTCGGCGGGACGTCTTTTGAAAAAAAACCCGGTGGAATCGGAATAATTCGCTGCTCGAGCTCGGGTTCCTCCGGACACTCGATACTCCGCGTCTCATTCTTTGTCCGACACTTGTCCGTTTGTTAATTCGGCTTATTTTTGTGTCGGCGGTAAATTGGAGTGTCATGTTTTGTAGACAAAAAGCACATCCTTAGATCCCTGAATGGGTTCGTAGTGTTCGTACGTGGTTTTGTGGAGCTGCATTCCAGACGGAAGGCTTGAATGGGTAAACTTTAGCCGGCAGATTTCACACATGCTGCAGTGTTCAATTAATGAACCGTTTTTGTCTAAACTTTGAGGTTGAATATGAAAAGGGATGAATTTTCATTGGTGACGAACGACCCGACGGTTTATGCAATTAATAAATTTAGAATGAATTATATCAATGACAAATTTACTACTTTTGAAGATAACGGAAACAGAATTTGGTGCAACTCGGCATCAAGTCTGGCGTGGTCCTTTGCGGAAATAGGAGCAATGTTAAAATGATCCAATTATTTTAGAATGTCACGCCACCGGCCGGTTCCAATCACTCTTTGAACAGTTTGTTAAAAAGTAAACCGCCACAGCCACTTGTACCAACACGCGGATCGCATTTCTCGCCCACTGTAAAACAACTGTAACTGTAGAACACTTATTAAAGTGTGAACTTCAAAACGAATAAATTAGTTTTATCCACCAAAAAAACAATTTTCAATTCTTGAAACACGTTCATATTTTATGTGTCAGATTTTTGTTAGTAAGTGTAAGTAGGTACCTATTTGATGTGCTTGAGTGCTTTCTTGACCGAGAGCTTTGTTTCATGAAGTACCTACAGGTACCTACAGCGAATTGTTAATTGTGTTTAAATAATATCTAGGTTTTAACTTCATTTCGTTTGTATAATCTTTCTTAGCTAGACGGTGACCATACTTTTAGTGGTTAATATTTCTGTGAGTGTGATTGAAACAGATACTTTTTACAAAACAAGATGTTACAGTTACAGAAGCTAATTGTAAAAAAAAACATGTGGAACCGAAAAAAGCGTGTTTACACTAACAGATATCACATTACGTGGAACATCTGAAACAAAGTTTTTTAATAATAAGCTGTCTCTGTGAAAATCTCCGTAGTATTGAATCCTTTTTTTTTCAAGTGGTATTGTTTTTTTTTATTATACTTACCAAAAGTGATTTGCACATGCATAATAAAAAATTGTGCTAGATGATGATGATTGAACTAACTTAACTTTATACCTACATACAATGAAAAGACCTATACAGGATACGAAAATTTGATCACTCTTGATCTCATAACATAGGTGTAAAATGTACAACACTTCTGATTTTTCGGTCAAAGTGATTCGAACTGTGCCTAATCTTACACACTCGACGAAGCTGAATACAAATTTACTTCTTGAAAAAAACTTTTCCCACGTTACGGTAAAGAGTCGGAATGAGTGCAGAATGCAAAACGCACCGAACTGTGAAAGTCTGATTGACTTGTTGACATGTTGCTGCTGCATTGTGTCGGTGCATTGTGAGTCACAAATGTGCTGCGTCGGGTGGTACCTCTGTGCATCAGGTACACTCTAGTGGTCATTGTCAATGTTAATTTTCGCGTGAAGAAGGTGCCAAATCTATAACTATTCTGTAGATACATAATTCTACAGTTACAGGTGACTGCAGGTTAGGTATTATTTTATTTATTTAGGTTAGTCTTTATTGCAAAAATATAAAAATAAGTGTAGGTTGATTGATGAACTTTGAAAGAATTTTCTACCCACAGGAATAAAAATGTAATCAGAGCCTCGATCACGAGTGCTGTCAATTCAAATCCATATGTTTGTGTAGTATCGTACAATGCTACGTTAGCCCGTGATAGACATACAGGTGTAGAAATAATATAAGTAATTAATAATTATGATTACTAACTAGTACTTAACCTAGTAGGTAATAATAAGTAAATTATTTTTAAATTTTGTCAAAGCCACTCAATTATTATTAGTCAGAATAAGTCCTATCCTATAAATAAAATACACGTAATAATAAATAAAGCGGAAAATTAATAAATTTGTACAATAGATTCATTCTGATTATGTCTGTAGTGTTTTTCCAGATCATGCCTTTGTAACGGACATGTAGCGCCCTCTAGTATCGAGTAGAACTCTTTTACCTTTGTACTCTACATTTTTTAAAACGATGAGTTGTCAAAACATTCCGCTATTCAACTGTAGATGGCGCTACAATTAATTTTATTTCGAGTGTTAGGGTGAGGCCACATTGGTGCGTTGCGCTGCAGCACGACATCGACATACAAATTAGATTTATACCTACTTGAATTGGTCTTATAAGAAAATTACCCTATTGTGATTCATACAATGAGAAACTACAAATTAGATCGCGAACTCCCTTGGATACGGGCGACGTTTGCTACCGCGATATTTGTCGTGGTCTCAACTCGAAAACACGCCTACCTAACGTTATGGTTCTTCTCTGGTTATGGTACTTTATTTTAGTTAAGTAAGAACATATAGGGTATAAGAGTACTTACTTATAAATATCTAACTACTTATCCTTCCTTATTGAGACCCTCATACACTAAAGACGAATATGTATAGCATGGCCTACTGAACTACTTTCTCCAGGAACTTTACAGTGAGGTAGGTATATGCACCTTTCTTTTCAATTCCGCTATAGGTATCATAATTTGTTAGAGTATTTTTTGTTCAGTATGGGATGTAAAAAAAAAACTTATTCTTGGATTCACCACCAACATGTGTGCCACTGACGCGTGTTTTGAAACTATACAAGGCCAGAACGCACCCATAGTGTACTAGCACTGTATAGTTTCAAGTGAAAAAAAATAATATTTTCCTTGAAAATATACACGATTTGTGCGTACTAATCGCGTATACTTTCAAGTTGGGATTTACTGAATCGTGCTTGAAAATATACATTGCTATTACGCACATTGCTTGTTTGGCGTACTTGTCGCATATAATTTATACCTACATTACCTACATGCTGATTCTGTTTTACTTAACTATTTCGGTAAATGTACACATGACTACAATTTACTTATTCTGACTGCCATACCTATAGAATGTTATTAAATAAAGATGAACAAGCTCTAATTTGATTGATAAATTGATATTTATAGCAATCATACTTGCAAGTAAGAATACTAATATCTTATTATTTATATGAATTAAGAATAATACCTACTACACTCACGAGAAATGAAAAAGTTCCAGTGGCGATAGCTCCTGAACGGAAAAGACTAGCTTAATGACGCCGTCGGAAATATTAAAGTACATTTAACAGCGCATCAAAATATTATTATAACCAACTAAAAACGTAAATTTTGATCAAATTCTATATTAAATGTTTGAAAAAGTTTTGGTAATTTATTTATTTATTTATATACACTTTATTGCACACATTAAACAAATTTTACACAGAAGCATTTTAAAACATAGTTAATAATTTGCGCATAAAGGCGGACTTATTGCTAAAAAGCAATTTCTACCAACCAACCTTTGATTGGTAGTTATCGGTTGAATACTTTCCTTTCCACTGTGTATATTGTTTCGCTTATCACTGTCTCAAGGTGAGGTACCACCTGTTTGGAAACGATCCTTCATTGTTCCAGTCTACAAGGGAGGCGACAAGCACGATATTAAGAACCACCGTCCTATCGCAAAATTAAGTGTAATACCAAAGCTCTTTGAAAAAATAGTTTATGATTGTATTATGCCCACTATTCGTCCAATGATTATCAGTCAGCAGCATGGTTTTGTCAACAAAAAGTCTACTGAGACAAACTTATGTGAACTCACGCACTATGTTACTACTAGTATGGACTCTGGATATCAGGTAGATGTCGTGTACACCGATTACGCAAAAGCATTTGATAAAATATCCCACAACATTCTTATCCGCAAGCTTGAGCATATTGGTGTGCACGGCGATTTACTAAGGTGGCTTACGTCGTACTTAAGAGATCGGTCTCAAGCTGTTACCGTTAAAGGTTTCTGCTCAACTTTCACTCCGGTGAGTTCAGGCGTACCTCAGGGCTCTCATCTCGGTCCTCTTTTATTTATAATATTTATTAACGACATTAAACATGCAATCCGTAAATCCAATTTTCTTTTATACGCAGATGATAATAAAATATATAAAACTATAAAAAAGACAGAAGATAGTATTGATCTGCAGAGCGACCTTAATGAGTTGTGTAACTATTGTGTTAAAAATCGATTGCACCTAAATGTTAAAAAATGTTATGTTGTATCTTTTACCCGTAAACGTAATATTATAACACACACATACTCATTATTTCAGGAGTCGCTGTCGAGAGAGACCTTAGTGAGGGACCTAGGAGTCTACATTGATAGCAAGCTTTTATTTGACAGTCACATTAAGATTATCACTGATAAAGCCTACCGTATGCTAGGATTTGTTTTGCGCATGAGCAGAGAATTTAAACGTACCTCAACCCTGATTCTTTTATATAATGCCTTAGTGAGGTCCATTCTGGAGTATGCGTCTACAGTATGGAGCCCACAATATAATGTTTATAAGAATATGATTGAAAGAATACAATCAAAATTTATTAAACATTTATCATGGCGCAAATACAAAAATACGGATGACGTTGTAGATTTGCCTCAACTTGAGAAACGTCGAACAGAGCGAGACCAAGTATTTCTGTACAAATTATTGCACAATGCCTTAGATACGCCTTATCTCTTGGAAAAGGTAAGTATTCGTTGCCCTAGAATAAGCAATAGACATAGGACCTTGTTCTATGTACCTCATAGAAGTACAAACTATGCTGCTAACACGTTTCTTTTGAGATCCTGTCGCCAATACAATAGTAATTTCGTAGATGTTGATTTGTTCCACCTCTCTTTCTGCCAGTTCAAAAAATGTGTAAAAACAGCACTAATTGATTAGTTAACCTTCTCATGTTTGTCATTATTTCTTATGTGTAATTTTTGTTCATTTGTTATTTTTCATTTTATGTTTTTGTTCACCAAATACTTTTAATGTGTGTTTTTAGTCTGAGGAAACTTTGTTGGCATGAGTGTTAAAAGTAATCCTTATAGTAATTATTATTATTTTAAGCTGTTTGTTTCCCGAATAAATAAAACTAAAACTAAAACTAAACTAAAACTAATATAATGTAAGCTCTTAATATAAATTTGGTGTTGACATTTTGCAACTTCGACTTATTGATTGCTCGTGAGTAGGTATATTACTCTATAGACCTATTAGAGACATATTTTTCATCAAGTTTTGGGGAGCCTACCCTATCTATCTATGGGTATTAAATATAAAAAACCTACTAACTGGTAACTAATCACGTATAGTTTCAAGTGGTCGCATGGCCGCGTGGCACTTGAAAATATACACGATTAGTACGCAGAGGTAACTGCTGCAGTATATTTTCAAGCCATAATTTTGGCCAAACTTACTTGAAAATATACGCGATTAGTGCGTAATGGCCTTGTATACTTTCAAGTAAATCATGGCACCATTTTAATTTGAAACTATACGTGAGCAGTCCCACCCTCTGCGTTCTGGCCTTGTATAGTTTCAAAACACGCGCCACTGACTCACTGTCTGATACCACATGCAATGCGGCGGATAACCGCTCTCTCTCAACTCGCGCACGCAGTCGCGTCCCACATTTCACCGATATCACAACGCTTGCTTTCCACGCAAACAAGCAGAAAACCTTCGCAAAACGCTACCACACTGATAACATCAGTATAAATATAGACAAAAGCCTGTCAACAACTTTAATCACTTCCTCGGCGGCAAATTGTCAGTGGGAGCGATGGACTTCGCGGATCAAGTGGTGTTGGTGACCGGCGCGAGCGCGGGCATCGGCGAGGCCATCGCGGAGCTGCTGGCGGGGCGCGGCGCGCGGCTGGCGCTGTCCGGGCGGAACCAGGACAACCTCAAGAAGGTGGCGGACAAGTGCCGAGCCCTGAGGGGCCAGGACGTGCTGGAGATCGTCGCCGACCTCGCCACGGACGAGGGCTGCGAGAAGACGGCCAAGGACACCATCGACCATTTCGGAAGGTAGGTATATACCTTTATAAATATAATGCTTGGGTGTTTATTGAGATACTATTTATTTGATTGTGTCTCCTGTACTCTCTGTCAACCAATTGTAAGTACAATAGAGCGGATAGCGTCTTAAATTGATGTTTTGTAAAGTAACTACTTCAGTACGATTGTAATAGTCGGTTTATTTTATCTTTCATAAGTACTTACCTACCTACTTAAGTATGTGTACGAACAGCCAGTACAATGAACTTTATCAGATTATTCTTACAACGGTAAAATAAATATATAATTTATCTGTAAGATTCGTGGAGTGTTTTGTTTTTGCATTAAGTACTTATTTCCAATATGAATTCGAAATTATCTACAAACCCTATAGATATTTTGTGAGGTGAGGAATGCCGAGGTCAGTTTTGAGGCTCTCCTTAAGGGTGCTTTTCCACCAGAGATGTGCTATGCAGCTATGCTGCGAAGATGTGATATCTACGCTACGAAAATATGTGACCGTTTCCACCAATACTACGCTAGGTAGCTGTGCGAGGAAGATGCGCTACGAAGATGCGCCGCCGCAAAGTAGCTGTGCGAGAAAGATGCGAGAAAAACGCGGGCATACTGTAGGTCTGCTCTGCACATACATAGCTACACCACTTGCGATGGTCCATAGCACATATCCATAGCACGCATCCATAGCACACATCCATAGCACGCATCATTCCATACAAAAAACATATCTTAGTTGAATCCGTTTCCACCAGTGCTAAGCTATGTGCACCAATTAATATGATTGGTGGATATCAAACGCATCCATAGCATCGTAGCATAGCACATCTCTGGTGGAAAAGCACCCTAATTGGCGTCCTTATATAGAATTCCGTAGGGACTCTGTCTAGTTATTATTATATTTATGTGCTTATGTGCATGTGCAGCAGTCGACAATTAGCCAGCTAGATCTATGATAAAGCAGAAAAAAAATCACATAGGTATATCTACCTACCGTTTATTTCACATAGTAGGTATTAGGTACCTTTGCTACTGTTTACTTGTCTACCAAACTATAGGTACTGTACCCATGAGATTTAAAGGTATGTACCTAATGAGAACTGACTGTCGTGGACTTGCAGACTGGACGTGCTGATCAACAACGCGGGCGTGGGCGCGCGCACGTGCCTGCTGCACGACCCGGACATGAGCGCGTTCGACCGGGTGTTCCGGACCAACGTGCGCGCCGTGTACCAGCTGACCCGGCTGCTGGCGCCGCGCCTCGTGGAGACCCGCGGGAACATCGTCAACATCTCCAGCGTCAGCGGGAGCATGCCCTCCGTCGGGTCGCTGCCCTACAGCATGACTAAGGTAACCGTTCCGCGTTCGTGACCAAAGGCATGGTGAGCTTGAAAGTCTATGTCTAAAGGCCGTGGCTAATCTTCAATCAGCCTACTTATAATGGCGATTATTGTAGACATTTCTATGGATAGAGACGACCGAATGGCGTAGTGGTTAGTGACCCTGACTACTGAGCCGATGGTCCCGGGTCCGATTCCCGGCTGGGGCAGATATTTGTTCTCGTTTGGGTCTTGGATGTGCCCGTAAAATGCCAATAGGCCCGCCCCCTATTACATTGGGACTAACATAACACTCTGGCGAAAAGTGGGTGCAGCAATGCACCTCTGCCTACCCCGCAAGGGAGTACATTAGTACAAGGCGTGAATGCGTGTTTTTTTTTATTTTTTATTTCTATGGATGTTATTTGTTAATTTCAGGCCGCGTTGGACCAGTTCACAAGGTGCATAGCATTGGAGTTGGCGCCGCTCGGGGTCAGGGTCAATGCCATCAGCCCTGGTATCACTGTGAGTAGCTATTAGACAGGATTATCTCTGATCTCTACCTATACAGTACCTACCTACTATTTGGGAACTGTTTAAAATGTAGAAAACGAAATTAAGAAGAATAAAGCCTCTTTTAACATTTATATACGAGGGATCGACACGTACTAGCTACAACCAGCCTGATCCACTGATGCCTACGACGCCACCAATCTTGGTTTCCTTAATCATTAACAGTTTATCGTTCCCCTAGCGCTCGACATTCGTGCAGCGTCTGACGGACTACACGGCGGAGCAGTACGCGGCGTGGTTGGCGGAGGCCGGGGCGGGGGTGCCGCTGGGCCGCGCGGCAGAGGCGCGGGAGGTGGCGGCGCTGGTGGCGGCGGCGGCGGCGCGCGGTGCATCGAGCCTCACGGGAGCTGTCATCCCCGTGGACGGCGGCCTGTCGCTCGCCGGCGCCGGGCGCAGCGACATCATGACGCGACAGATGAAGTAGACGCGGTGCAGTCCACGGCGATGCTGGTGACGAGCCGGGTTATTGGACGGCGGATATTTTTTTTATGATTATTGAGAGCAAAATTTAGTTAGCTCTGCAAGTCTACCGTAAAACATAAATAAGTAGTTAGTAGAGAAACTGAAATTGTAGAGTAAATGAAAAGCGAACTAAAGATCATACCCCATGCTTTGCCCAGTCGTCACATTAAGGCCTTGGCATTGTCTCGAATAAGTATTAATTACAATGCCACTATTATTATAATGTTTGTAAGAAAGAATAGGTTACTACTGCATTGCTAAATAACTACCTACCATTATAATTTTAATTACTATACAGAGTAAAACTAACGCAACTATATTTTATAGCTTTATATTTTCAAAAAGCCTTAATTGTATGATACAGTAGGACAAAGTTTTGTCTATTTTATTTCATAAATATGTATTTATGTATTGTATAACATTAATTACGTACATTGTATAGAGTCGTGTCGGGTCTGGATCAACAGTTTATTTCACATAGGTACCTATGTTTATTATTCAACAAAAAGTTGGTACATTTTGTGGTATAAAATTGCAATAAATACCTAGTAATTTTAATCTAGAACATACATGTACTATATTTATTATAAATTATAAGTTTGCTTCATAAATTCATAACTTATGTTTTGTATCACTAAATTATTTACATACAATCTTACCACAAACATTTATTATTAGCTAACAGGTAGATCACTGCTACAGGTGATGGGTGGAGAGTGTGGAGACCTCAGCTCCTTTGGGCCAAACTAATTAATATTTTATTAAATTACAATATTTTATGAGATGTCCAAAATTTATTTTGTAATGAATGAAAAATGACAATAAAAATCGTATAATTTTTTCCATTCTTGTCACTAACTGCTTTTGTTCCCTTTTAATGAAAATATAAAGGTATAACGAACCTCCAGCCTCCATAATGTCCAATTGTCCAGTTGTTTGAAATTGATCACAGTACCTACTTGAGCAGGTACAACTTCAACTGCAGTTTGAATATAAAACCATTTGTCTTAAAATTTGTACAGTAAATGGTCCAGAACAACATTATTTACAAAACCAATAAAGAAAATTATTATTTTCTAAAAGCAACTTACAAGCCACTGTTAAACTATTGGCAATATACATGAATATCAGTATAATAATATATAGGAAATGTTTACACCTTATTGTTTCATGAACTTAGTGAAACATGCTACCTTAGCTTAATTTGTAAAGAATGGCACAACTATTGTCTGCACACAAATTTTATTTGAATGCATTCCCCGCACAAAGAGAAGAACAGCTACCACCAACACTGTAGCCTCAGACACAGTGTGGACATAACTATATCCACAGATATCAGAAATATCATGTCCTTAGCATATCAAATTCACTATGATTAAGGCAAGTTCAACTCAATTGCACTCACATGTTCTCAAACCTAACATACAACATTCAGGCTTTTGACAGACACTGCACAGCCGAACATCCAACCAAACAAGAACAGCCTAACAGAAAAACTTCTGAGTCTTGAGTGGCTTGTCATCATCACTGTCCGAAAAACAAGCTGCAAACCCACTCTTGTCCCTCAGCGAGTCTCTGCCTGCAGTCGACTGGACACTTTTATTCACAGATTTCTTCTGTCTCAAAGTCTTGGAAGGTGATTCACTGGGGTTCCTCCGTGAACCGCCAGCATCTAGTGCGGCGGCGGGGCTGGCGCAGCGCCCCCGCGCCCCCCGGCCCGCCAGCTGGCTGCGCCCGCTCCTCGTCTTGGACACTCTGGTACTCTCAGTCACTTCTGCATGGTCTACATTACTTGTATTTGTGTTATTGTTAACTTTTCTTCTTTTGCTTGGTGATGTTCTGTTATTGGAAGTGTTTTGTTCACTTAATTCATGTGATATATTATTTCTACACCTTTTTGGATATCTTGAAATTCCATTGTGTGAATCTAATGTTTGATCCAATTTTACTGGGCTATCGGTTTTATTTCTAGGACTTCTCTTGGTTTTAGAATCATTTATCTTAAAACTATTATTCTTGTTGTTTTGGAGTGAGGGAGTGGCGGGGCTGTGCGTGAGCTTCTGCATGGCGCGGCGAGCCAGCGGGCGCCGGCCCTTGCAGCCCAGCTGCTTCCCATTCTTAGAGCTGTCTAACTTGGTGGATCTGATGTAATTGGCTGTAAATCCGGACACATCACTCAAATCTTCATATTTTCCATTCAGATTACTTTCATTTTTTACCTTATCAGTAAAACTAATCCTTGTAATTTCAGCTTTGTCCCCGTTCAGTACTTTTTCAGTAGAGTATTTACTATGATCTTTGCTTAATATGTTGGCTTTAGCAGGAGACTTGGTGAGACAAGTTCCATTCAGCTTGTCAAAAGAGTCATTGAGTTGAAAGCTCTCGTTACAGCCCTTGCGCGAGTTACGGAGGCTGCGGCGCACAGCGGTAGTTGCAGATATCTTAGGTGTGGATGAAACAATCACATTTTTCTTACGAGGAGTTGGCCGATTGTTCTTTTGAAGGCTTTTTCTTTTCGGTTTAGCCCGTACATTGACTTTCTTTATGTTAAACTCTACATCTGATGATTTGCAACTACTCAGTATAGTAGGTTTGACCTGTGGCTGGTTAGATGAGTCAAAATATACATTTCCTTGTACTTTATCTGAACCAGAATCATCATCAAGAAGAGAGAGTTTCTTTTTCTTCTTCTTTTTAGGTGGAGGAGGAGTGTTGTCGTCGTCGCTGATGCTCACGGGCTGCTTGAGGTCGCGCAGGCCGGCGTCCTGCTCGCGCTGCTTCAGCAGGTTGTCATAGTTCATGAGGCAGGGCGCGCGCTTGGTGAACACCCAGTAGCTGATCTCGTCCATGGCGTCACGCGCGGGGGGCCGGGGCCGGGGGCGGGTGCCTCGCCGGGGGCCGGGCTGACCCAACACTGGAGGTGGAATCAATCTGCTCAGATGCGAAGATATTTAATTTGCGTTCTGCAAAACGATAAAAGGCACTAGCTGGTGTGGTGGCCAATGCCATTTTTTCATGTTACATCCCAGGAACCTGTAACGTAATACGTAATATCGTTAGATATCTTCTACTTAATCCAACTTAAAAAATTAAGGAAAATAATGACACTTACCGTACACAACTGTTTTAATAGCGAGGTAATCTGCTGCAGCCGTCTTTTATACACAAATAACAATGAAATTTAAGTTAAAAGCTCGAAGACAAATATCTTTTTCAAATTCACCATCGGCCGATTTTTACATGAGAACTAAGTTAGGCTGATATTCAAAACGATGTCAATTCAATAGTCTTAGTAACAATCTTCGAGAAATTATTCTAATGTGCTGATAAAAAATGATGAAATCCAAGGAAAATTGAAATCTTCAAAATCTCCAAATCCTACTGCACAACACAAACACAGAAAGATGGCGGGCGGCATTAAACTTTTTTTTAATTTTTAGTGCTGCGTTCATAAACATCCATTTATTTAAAACTCTGAATAATAACGGCCGAAGTCAAGTCATTCGCTAGATGACTTAAGCTGCGTACAGACCGGGCCAACGAACGCACAACGAACGCCAACGATTATCCCAACGATGGATATTTATCATAAATAATACAGGGCAGATTGCAGCAACGAAGGTCAACGAAACCTGTTCGTTGGCGTTCGTTGGGCCGGTCATGGTTCATGGGATATTGTAAATCTGGGTCCACATTTTTGGCATTATAAAAGTGCGGACACACTAGGAGACGCAGCTTACGGACGCGCTACGCGGCGCGGCTGTCAGCCGCGTCCGCTAGTGTGTCGGCACCTTCAGCGTTACATACGCTGCCTTCTTCTTTTCTGTAGTGCCTCTCCATCATTGGAGGTTGGCAGTGAGCTCTTTGCAGCGCTAGATATCTATTCTTGGCCAGTTTAAATATTTCTTCCTCGGTTTTTACACCGGTCCACCCTTTGATGTTGCACACCAGGCCTTCTCTTTCCTTTTTGACCTAAGCACTGCTTGTGCTTTCTTGAAATGGATTGATAGTAGATTATTTGAAAATCTGTACTGGTCATACTCGTTAAAAAAAGTTGATCACAGTTGTCAATTTGACATGTGACATAAATTTTCGCGCCGTTATCTCATCTCATGTCATGCATGTCTGACTGTAAACATTTTGTTTTCCGTGAGAAAAGTGTGGTAATTTCTGGATATTAATGTGCCCCGTGTTGTTATGTGTAACTTTTTGAAACCGGCACCATGAATGATGTCCAGGTGTTCATCGACCGCCAACTCGGCATATGTAAGTCTCAGTCTTACCGTTTTATTGTCGTGATCGTTGACGTGAGAATCGGATGTTGATGATGAAGAATTGTGTGTATCACAGGTAGGGGATGGAACTACGACAGCGTGGTGCGGCGGCTGATGGTGCGGCCGGAGGAGTCGTTCTACTACTACGGGCTGCAGTCGGGTGAGGCGGCGGGGGCGGGCGCGGGGGAGCAGGACCCGCCGATCTTCGCGTGCCGGTTCGCGGAGTGCGGCGGCTTCGAGCACCTGCTGGCGCTCGCCAACGAGGACGGCCGCGTCGCCGTGCAGGTGCGTGCTAGAGATACGAGATGTGACGTTTTAACTGTTTTGCCCTTCTCTGTAAAAGAACAGGGCCCCAAGTCTGCTATCGAAATTATTCGAAAAAGTCATGAGCGGACGGCTGAACCGATGGCTCGAGGATAACAGGAGAATACCACAGCACGGTTAGTGTGAAGGAAAGGGTGTGCGGGACTTAGAAAAATTTTCGATCTTTTTTCAATATTGTAATTTTGGTATTTTAATAATGGGGGGTTACTTATTATGTCAATACAAACATATTATGTCAAATAAACTTTTTTCTGAAATTCGTATTTTCGACTCTATTAACACTTTACTGTTAATGGGGTCCCAGGGACTCTGACAAAATTTAAGATTTTTTAAAAATATTTTAATTTCGATATTTTAATAATGGGGAGTTATGTATTATGTCAATACAAACATATTATGTCGAATAAAATCCCGCACACCCTTTCCTTCACACTGACCCACAGCACCAACCAGCGGCTTTAGAAGGGAAGGAAGCACTCTACAATTGAACAGGTACACAGAGTATGCGATCACATCAGGCACACCCTAGAAAGAAAAGAGTACTGTTCAGGGGTATTCCTTGACGTGCAACAAGCGTTCGATAAGGTCTGGCATGCTGGACTCCTATACAAATTAAAATTATGGCTTCCTCACAATTTGTATCAACTGCTGAAATCCTACATAGAAGATCACATTTTTTATGTGAAGATAAATGAGGGAATGTCATCTCTTCATGAGGTAAAGGCAGGAGTACCACAAGGGTCAGTACTGGGTCCAGCTCTGTACCTAATTTATACAGCTGACATCCCAGAATCTGGAAATGTTGTAACTGCCACATTTGCCGATGATACTGCCATCCTGGCATCGGACAAAGACCCCGTATCAGCTTCAAAAACTGTACAGTCATCTTGACCAGATCCATAACTGGATGAAAAGATGGAAGATCAAGGCAAGTGCAGCCAAATCTAACCACATTACTTTCACTCTTAGATGTGACAACTGTCCTGCTGTAAAACTTGGAGGTGAAGTTCTGCATCATCAGACGGTCATGAAATACCTTGGATTCCATTTGGACAGGAAACAGATCTGGAAAACTCACATTCAGAAGAAGAGAAACGAGCTGAACCAAAAGTATCGGTCACTGTCATGGTTACTTGGGAGACAGTCAAAACTATCAGTTAACAATAAACTGTTAATATACAAGGCTGTATTAAAACCTGTTTGGGCCTATGGAATACAACTGTGGGGATCAGCAAAAACCTCCAACATCGCAATAATGCAGCAGTTCCAAAACAGTGTTCTAAAAACCATAGCCCATGCACCATGGTTCACTAAAATTGGTGAGGTCCATGAGTACTTACAAATGCCCACGGTTAAAGCGGAAGCGGAAAGCCTGTCAAGAGCCTACAGAGATAGGATTGCTGATCACCCCAACAAGCTGGCTACTGACCTCACCAGTTGTATTTCAATAAGAAGGCTGAAAAGAAAGCACATTTGGGATGGTCTAGGACCAGTTGAATAAGAAGGCAACCCAACGATGGGAGGGAGTGCCTAAAACGTCATCAAAACACTCCAAACAACTGCTTATGGTCACTCAAGACCGATTGCATGTTACAGTGACTACAAAAAAAAAGTCTGCTAAGGAATGGTGGCACAGTTGTGTGTTGGCAGCATGGGTTTCACACTGTAGGTATTCATTACTTATCTGCGTTTTAGGAAATATTTATTGCATCTTTTTTAAAGAACTAACGCTAATGAACAGTAATAAGTGTTAAATGATTCATATTGCATTACTGGGACTCACTAACCAAGAGAAAACAGATACCTAAATTCGGAAAACCATTCAGAAGACACAGCATTGAGCCGCCATTCCTTAGTAGACTTGGGGCCCAGTTTGTTCTGAGTTAGAGAGGGACAAAACAGGTCAATATCTAAAATGTCCTATTACTTTTCTATAAATAAGGGAGACATATCATAATCTCTATTTTTATTCTAAATGATCTAATATGCAAAAACCTTCTCATATACAAACTGAGATTTTAATCTATAATTTAGAGACATTAAGGCATTATTAGAAAAACTGTACCTTCATTTATATTCTTCATTCCCTTCATAACAACTTATCTATAGAATTTATACAATTTATAGCAACAAAACACTAGAGAATATTAGTCATAGTTTCTAGTAGCCTGTCCATTCTATGGATCATATGATAGGTTATTGGGATTATCAGCTGTAGATCAGTTTATGATGAAGTTGCACAGTGAGACAGTTAGTAGGTACTACTTATTTATTTTTCTTCAAATCTTCAGCCAAATGTCAACCCTCAGGACATAGGCTGTGTTCTAGATTTGTGAAATTGTCCAAGCTTAGGGAGTTTAGGCATTGAGCTGCAAAGGTTCCTATTGGGTAGATAGATATATTTTTACATATACCACCATGAAACAGTTTAATTGTACAGTTTATAAATGAAACTACCAACATTTATTAAAATATAAATGAGACCCATTTATCCACAAATTTATTATTTCGTGTTATACACAATACATATGCGAATTTGTAGCATGCATATCTGTACATGATGAGGGTACTTGAATAATAAATCAGTGTATCTTCAACCTATTGTTATATTGTATAATATGCATGTATAAAAATACCTCAAATCAGTTTATTTGTTTGTGCTAGAACACGGAGCACGTGGGCTCGGGCTCGTCGCTGGACAGCTTCCAGTGCCACAACAACGCCGTGTTCGACCTCGCGTGGCGCCCCGGCGCGCTCGGCTTCGTCACCGTGTCCGGTCAGTACCCGCGCCCGCCTGGCAACTCACACTTACTGCCTGCTTGCACAGCTTACTTGCTCGTACTCAATATTCATAAGTTGCATAAGTGTTAATTGCTAACGATGGAGGTGTAATCCCTCAGGCGACCACACGGCGGCGCTGTGGGACCTGGCGGGCGGGGAGCCGCGCCGCGCCGCCGTGTTCGCCGCGCACTCGCGCTCCGTGAAGACGGCGGTGTTCCGGCCGGGCGACGGCGCCGTGTTCGCGACGGGCGCGCGCGACGGCGCCGTGCTGGTGTGGGACGTGCGCGCGCCGCGGCCGGACCAGCGGCTCGCCGGCTGCCACGCGCCGCCCGCGCCGCGCCCCGCGTCGCACGGCAAGCGGCCGCGCCTCGAGCCGCCGCGCGCCGCCTCCGTCACGGCGCTCGCCTTCCAGGACGCGCACACGCTGGTGTCGGCCGGCGAGTGCGACGGCAACATCAAGGTGTGGGACCTGCGCAAGCACTACTCGGCGCACACGCGGTCGCCGCTGCCGCGCCACGCCATCCCCTACTGCGGCTCGTCGGCGCGCCGCGGCTACTCGGCGCTGCTGGCGCGCGGCGTGCGGCTGTTCGCCTCGTGCATGGACGGCGTGGTGTACTGCTTCAACGTGGCCACGTACAGCGCGCTGCCCGAGCGCCGCTACGTGGGCCACGAGAGCGGCTCGTTCTACATCAAGGCGGCGCTGAGCGGCGACGGGCGCTACCTGGTGTCGGGCAGCAGCGACAAGCTGGCGTACGTGTGGGGCGCGGCGTCGGGCGCGTGCGTGGCGCGCCTGGCGGGGCACCGCGCGGAGGTGACGTGCGCGGCGTGGGGCCGCGGGCTGGCGCTCGTCACGTGCGGCGACGACGCGCGGCACCTGCTGTGGCGCGTCGGGCCCGAGGAGCTGCCGGAGGACGAGCGCGTGCTGCTGGCGGGCCGCGCGCTGCCCGCGCCGCCGCCGCCCCGCGCCGCGCGCGACGCCACGCCCCACTCGCTCAAGCGACGCCGCGCCGACACGCCGGCCTCCCGCCCGCGCTCCCCGCGCGCCCCCGCCCGCCCGGAGCGCCGCCCCACGGCCACCAAGCGCTGCCTCGTCGACATGATGAACGCCGCGCGCGACGACGAGCCCGCCGGCAAGCGCGCCCGCGCCTCGCCGCCCCCCGCGTCCACGCCCCCCGCGTCCCCCGCGCTGCTGGCGGCGGGCTGCAAGCGGCGCCTGTCCTCGCCCGGCTCGCCCGGCAAGCGGCCCTGCGGCGACGCGGACTGGCCCGCGCTGTCCCCGCGCGCCGGCGCCTCCTACACCACGCCCACCAAGAACTACGAGCGAGCGGCGAGCGGCGCCCCCTCCCCGCGCACCCCGCTGGCCGCGCGCTCCCCGCTGTCGCCCAGCTCGGCCGCGAACCGCTCCCCCCCGGGCGGCGCGGGGGGCGGGGGGGGCGCAGGGTGGCGCACGCCCACGCGGGACCTGCCGGACTACGCGCGCGACGGCGCGGCGCCGCACCTGCGCCTCATGTCGCCGGGCCGCAAGCGCGCCGACACCACGGACTGGCTCACCCGCCTGTCCCGGCAGCGCGCGCCCCCCGCCCCCCTCGCCGAGCCCCCCGCCACCCCCGCGCCGCCCGTCCGCCGACCCTCCACCACAGACAAGACGCCCAAGAGCAGCACCAAAACTAGAACGCTACTGAAATATTTCAGTGTCGCCAGTAAGGAGAATAAGTAACTGCCATAGATTAAGGACGTGAAGGCTTCATTAAACGAGGCGTGGCTCGCACGACCCGCTCCGTTTCATAGAATTTTATCTAATTTTAACTTAACGGTTGCTTAGTGTTTTTAAGTTTTCTATGATCCTTGGTCATTGACCGTTTCACTGAGGTCATATTGCTCGACTGACGTGACTCGTACTATACATATAATAAGGGTAACTGATTATATATGCCACTCTTTAAATTATATACACATGCATTTAATAAATAGGTACATAATTTTAAGGTTGACTAAATACTAAAACATGCCTGTTATTAGGCCCAGTATAATATGACATACTAGTCAAAGTTCACTGAGCTATAAATTTAATATACGAAAAAAAACATGGAGCAGTATCAACTATAACCCACCATTAAGTTGATGGTCTCGAAATAAATGCTTATGTTTTACTATTGTTAACTGCTAATAGTCGTGATTTTATCTCAGTTTGGGACGTTTTTTGATCGGGGTACTTACTTTAATTAATTTATCGTGTTCCTTACCTACACGGCGGCGACCCAGTGTCACTCCCTCGCAGATTGGAACAGCTATGTCGCTTACTGTAGTTTTAAAATGGTTCTCAAACGATTTACCTAATTTGTGTTGTGCTCCATCAGAGAAACCCTGAGCATAGCTTTATTCTTGGCCATCATTATTAAAAGTAAGTATACTGTTCTTCTTGACGCAATGAATTATATTGTCAGAAGTTTAGAGGCTCTATCATAAGCTGAATCAAGTGAAATGTGGTAAATACAAAAACTAAATCTCTGAAAATTTATGTTATAAAAAGTATGAATGAATGTATATTTGGTTGTTTATGGTTTTAAAAGGTATAAAATGCTGTTTGCATTGAAGCATTTTTACATTGTGATCTTAGCGAATAAAAAAGTTATTAAAGGCTAATTTAGGTATTTGGTATTTTCATTTCTACTACCTACATCGGTTTTTCCCAGCAATACTTGCTTGACAACGCACATTCACATTGGTGGAGGTACGGTCTTGTGCAGAGAAACCTGACCCCCCTCTCATAGTAACAATGCTTCTGAGAGGGGTCAGATTTCTCTGCCTTATACGTACGGTGGCCTGCGCCTAAAAGTATACAGGCGGAGTTTTTAAAATAGCGATCACTGATGATGAAGGGACCAGCTACATCTGTTATAAATCGGGGGACGTGTTGTGTGTGATGTGTGTAGCAGTGGTGTTTATGTGGATGTGCTTGAGCAGCATGTGAGCTTGAGATCGCTATTTTAAAAACTCCGCCTGTATACTTTTAGGCGCAACGTACTTATGATTATTTCTTTATACACACTTAATATAGTGTTATACACTTATTCAAATCTTACATACTACATAGTTTCTTAATAATCAAATTAATTTATAGGATTTAAAACGAGCAATAAAACAATGATGTTAAGATGTGCCATAGTTCACTCTTTATTACGCTTGTTAATTCATATAAAAACAAAATAATTGATTGTAAATGATGACCAGACAGTGGCTGTTGGCGCGACGCCTCCACACTGGGTATTAATAACAATGAAAATATCAGTAACGATACTAATGATAATAGTAAGAATAAAAATAACACAATAATAAAAGAAGTGAAGTCAACAAGACCCCCGCAGTCGGGCTCACAATTTGTTACCTACTACATCTAAGTCTGCACTTAACTCCTACGTACCTTAACACTATGTACATACAATCTTTATCCAAGCGATTTAAAAAAAGTCTTAGTACTTTTATCATATAAATTTGAAAATTTGTTAAATGTCTCTATATTAAATTCACTGAATCCACTCACACCACATTTTTTATTATTATGTTGTTGTTTCCGGCGCACGGCGCGGGGGCGGCGGCGGGCGCGCGGCTCGGGGCGGGGACCAACACCAGGGCTTGGAAGAAGAACTGTTTCAAGATCTCAATGAAAGAACACTTCCGCCCTGCCGCCCCGCCGCCCCGCCGCCGCCGCCGCCGCCGCCACTACACTTGATACACAATTCAATAACAATTAAAACATTTTACAATCTATGCAGGAATCACTACGAGGTGAGGATTTTTTGTGCCGAAATAAAATAAAAAGCGTTACTAGCAGGAAATTCGTTAAAAGCGGTTATACAAAGCTTAACATGTGAAGTGAGTTTGAGTGAGAAATGAAACTGTAAATATTATTTGTGCGCATTACAGTCGTATAGTTCGATATTAGGCTTTATGAGAGGGCGGTAAGGTCCACCACACGGTCAGTTTCAGCACAAAAAATCCAACATTTCAGTCACGATTCGAGATCAAAACTAGAGGCGCGTTACCTCGACTGGAACAAATGTCGATATGTTCATCATTTACAGTAATTTTTCATCTTACTGAATGCAGCCGAATAGTAAAATTTGGATAGAATGTAAATTTTCTTAAAATCTGGTAATATTCAAAAATCTGTAGAAATTTTCAATTTGAAATAAAATTAATCAGATTTTATAAGGTATATTGACATTTGTTCCAAATTTTTGTCATATCATTGTTGACAGTTGATTGAACCGGCAAAAATATATGAAACTTTATCACAATAATGTCATCGTGTTGCGACTTCTAGCCCATTTATTTCACTTCGCGAGTACCATCCTTACTGTCATCGTTTAGTTTACAATAGTTCAACGATGACAGGAAGAATTTCAGATTTCCTGCTTATCGTTTTGCTTTTTTAAGCGTGTTTCCAAGTTATTCCAAAATATAAATTCCAATCGAAGAAGTCCCTCGTCTACAATCATACGCCGATAGATAATAAAAAAAACAATTGGTGAAATGAAATGAGCGATCAAAGTCTTTTGTAAGTTTGTACTTTCACCACTTTCGTCACTAACAATTCCAAATAATAAGTAATTTTATAAAAACTTTGTCAACATTAACTACGAACGCAATTTAACACTTAAGATTTATTAATACAATGGTATTTCTAAGGAAAATTCATAGTTGTAACCAAAAAACATGATTCGATATAAAACGTGCTAATAAGTAGGTACAAAGGGCTGGCCGGCGGCGCCGGCGCAGGGAATACGGTCCATTAAGTAAAACACCTGAGGAATAAAGTGCATAATAAAGTTAACTACGTTACAGTTGGCGACCGTCTCCGGCGCACCAACATTGTTTAAATTTGTTTTAAGTCCAATCCGAAATCACGTTTTTTTTTATACAGTGATGAGATCTTTGAAAGTCCCTTTAGGGAGAGTAAGCATCACTACACAGTATTGAAGCAAGGGCGTAAGTACAGTAGCTCTTGACTTGTACCGTGTGTGTTCGCCGGAGCTGCCACGTGACGTCACGACCCGGGCCCGGGCGCGCGGCTCGTCCCGGGCGTCGTGTGTGTGTGTCTGTGTGTATACAATGTGTGTGTGTGTGTGTCTGTCGCCGGGGGCGGGCGGCGCTGAGATCACGCGGGGCGGCCGAACCGACAACCTGCAACATGGGCCAAAACAGCAATATTAGTTCAATGGCAAAAACACAATGACATGTTAGAAAATTAGTCGACTAACGATTAACGATGCATTCATATTGATCAAAAGTTTACATGAGGGTAAACTAAAGGAAATATGTATTGGTCGGTCCAGACTGGCTTTGTGGCTCGTCCGACAGAGGGACGCCCACATAAGACGATTCTTCTGGAAAACCGGAGTCGGTCGCTGCACTCATCAGCAAATCCAGCCACGCAGCAGTCGGGACGCAGATATCGCAAATCACAAAGTTTTAGTTCAAACACCATCTTTTAACAAATGGCTATCTGCCCGATCATGATGGGAACCCTGGACATTGCAGTCCAACTGTCATAATATGTGGGGACATCTCACACACGGCCATCCGACACCAAGCTAGGCAGAGCATGTGTTATAGGTATAGGACAGCTGATATATCTACACAAATACATAGATACATATTAAATACAAATATCAACACCCAAGACCTGAGAACAAATATCTGCCCCAGCCAGGAATCGAACCCGGGACCTTCGGCATAGCAGTCAGGGCCACTAACCACTACGCCATTCGACTGTCAAGCGTGTAAGTGCAAGGTGCTTACCTCGTAGATGCGCCGGCGGCGGACATCACCAGCAGAACACGGAGAGCTCGCCGCCCGCGCCCCCCACCCCGCGCCACGACCGCACCCCCGCGCCGCCCACCTTCAGCTGAAATGCAACACAAAACTCATTCAATGACGTATGTAGAGCGGAAGGTCACACCACCGTGACTGAGGTAAGAGATTTGGCCTAAAATAAGAGATCTTCAAACCCACTAGAACAAATTTGGCACGTTAGATCGTGGCCAGGCAATAATAAAAACAAATATAAGTAGAGTGGTAAAATAATATTATTCCATAAAAAAATATTTATTTCATCAATTAATCCACCTACTGATACGTGTCTGGCAGGCAGTTCTCAAAGGCAATGAGTAGATACTTGCTAGATATTGCAAAAACCTTTTCTTGGCATACATTCTATGTAGGTACTTTTATGGATAGAATACCTAACTACTTGGAAAGATTACTAGAAAACTTGATTTGAAACTTGTTTGCTGCTTTTAAATGCAAATTAATCTTGATTAATGGTTTAAACTAAACATACGTTTTAAGTAGGTAGATCTCTACGCGACTAGAATTTCGTGATACTCTTGGATCTTTTTAAACATAGAGTTTCTCGTTTTTGTTTGAAAATACATAAAACGCATTCACATTTCTTGAAACATTAGCCGAGCGTAAGATTGTAAATATGTTTTCCTGAATGGGTAGTTTAAAGAAGTAAGAGAATCATTGATTGAGCTCCATCAATGGTGCATTCCGGGCGCGCGCAGACCCGGCCGCCGCCGCCGCCGCCGCGCCAGGGCTGGCAGCCACCATCACTCAACCATTTACTTTTTAAACAGGATGTCCGCTCGACGCCAACTTGCTAATTGATCACTTTGACGTGCTAATACAGGTTTTGGATATCTCAAGTATCTGTTTATGCCCCGACAAGGATACTGTTACTATCTTGATCGTCGCGTCGAAAATTAGGCGTTTATCTCGCAGAGATCTTGCTGAGAGGGAGACGCTAGAACCCATTTAATTAGGATGCGACAATAAGGAAATGGGATCGTAACATTTTATTACAGTCAATAAAGTAAGAGAAAGATATCGTTTGTTTGCTAAATGAAATCGGATTCAGAGTTTATTTTGTGCATTCACTGTATACACTTTGCATACGATGCATTGAGTGATGTGTTCTGAGAAAACATGCATTCACAAATGAACAACATTCACACGTTTGATCAGATTTATGTGTAAACTAGATGTTATCGATTCAGGCGGCAGCCCTGGCTTCGACCGACTTTTTATTAGAGAAACGTATTCCAGACGCGACCAGAATGGAAGGTGGCTCATCGGCCGGAGCCCAAGTATGGACTCCACCGCGGCCCCAACTCCACGCCACGTCTCACCGAGCAAAAACTACCTACTCACTGGAGCATCAGTTGCAATCTCATTCCTAAACTGATTAAAGTATAGTGTGTTGTTGATTTACGAATAAATAAACATTTTTAATATCTCACGCAATCAAACATTTTATCTTTATAGTAAAGTAGGTACTCACGTACTTTGGTATGCAAGAATCAAGAGATGGAAAGCTCATTAAAATGTATAGATAAGTTGGAGTAATTTAATAGCGGTGTCACGCTCGGTGCACGGCATTTGCATTGATGGACGGCAGATGTGTTCACGCAGTGCCTGGCTGCCTACCGCCAGCCACCGCACACTGCACGTAGACCAGGGGGCTAGCCGTGGTGGTCCAAGCTATACTAAACCATTTCAACTAGATCAATTACTTTCAATATTTTATGTCAATATTGAATCCAGAGAGAACAGTAACTATGGTCGGTGCGGACACGGACAAGCCCCCAGGCAGCAGCCGGCGGCTCGCTCGAGCAGAGATAACCGTTCAATTGTCTCTTTTCAGCCGCGTGGATCTGCGTGGGGTCGTCGGCCGCGAGATGCCTGATAACGGTCGGGCCCCCGATAGCTCGCGCACTATCAGCCGAGGTACGCGTCCCCACTCTGATAACTGCTCAATATGCTGTTGCGACACTTGCCCTATTTGGCCAGGTTTCTAACTTAACTTACTGAATGAGAACTGTTCCACTTATAGTACTTATGTATTTTCCCATGATTTATCCGTTTATAATCGGCAGAATTAGATATGTATGGGCTGGCTACTACCATACTTACATCACATAAATGGAAGATGTAAGTGATAAACATACTTTGAATCAGCAGTGGGATTCTAAAGAAACAACTTAGAAAGTTTGAAACTTGTTTTTCTACTAATTTAATTATTGACAAGTTCCGAAGTACCTACATATGTACTAGTACAATAAAATTGTACACACACGTGTATATAATACGAGTGCAAGGTTCCTCGGCGGAGTGTAAACGCGTGCGACGGGATTATGGTGCAAACACTTAAACTAACAACTTGGGTCTGTAGATTGTGTGCTTTGCCTCTATTTGCTTTCTAAACTCGCTTCAATAAACGTATTTATTCTCCGGCGTAATGAGTCCGGTTTACAGACTACCGGGACCGCACAGGCTACGAGGTAAAACAGTTCACATCACATCACAGGAATAACTATTTGTTTCATATTTTAAATATTTCCGTTTATCTAAATCGTTATTTAGGAATTCAAATATAATAAATAGGATATAAAATACTATGAATCCACAAAGATATGTTTTTACATGCGAGGCAGGGCATCATATGCTATGCCGCGCGGCTGTGTCCCCGAGCGACACCACGTCACATCACACCGCCTATAATCACTAATTTGCTCAAGTAGGTAATTTACTAACTCGTTGTTTTATAGCCATCTGCCTGTATACATGCAGTTATAATGACTCCGGAGCCCGGCGCGACCGAGTTGTCAGCTTAGCTGGCTGACATTATGTACGTTGGAAAAGCCTGTAAGAACTATAAAGTTTAAAGTCTTGTTGCTCTGTTCTGTACAGACATCCTGACACGATATTTAAGAAAAGGCTTGTCGTGTCTTGAGTAAAACCAGTAAATTAATTAATTACTATTTATTTAAACAAAACACTATATGCGTTAATGGCCGCTAAGCAAAGAAGAAGGAAAAAGCGAGAGAGGACGAGTGAGCAGGACAGCAAGAGCTGCGTTCAGAAATTAGCAAATATACCACACCCTCCACCACCTAATATGAATGTTTCTTTCAATAATGAATAAAATATTTGTTTGAATAGCTCTCTCTACCTTCTATCACTTACATTTTAAAACAAACAACAATCTCAATTATAACTAAGTATAGTTCTAAATAACTTATAAATTATAACAGTAGTATTAAACAGTGGTATTCTTAAGGTACTACTACAATAACTATTATTACAATAACTATTCTAATAAACTACTATTACATTTTAAAATTTGGTTTACATGTCTTTTCCAGTTATTTCCATCCACATCGATAATATATGTTACACCTGGTGTTGATTCACCTACAATATTACCCTGAATCCATGGTTTATGACCCCCTCGATAGTCCCTGACCATGACCTTCTCACCTATCATGAATGATACATCTCTATGACCTGATGTGTATTTTCGCTGCTTCTCTAACATTTCATAGGCCTTATCTGATACTGGTGGGGGCCGTAATAGAGAAAAACGATTCCGCATCTCCCTTCCTAGCATAAGTTTTGCTGGTGTGACTCCGGTGGTACTGTGAGGAAGATTTCTATAATCAAAGAGGAATAAGTTTATAGCAGAGGCAATGGGAATTCCACTTTCCTTTATTTTTGTTACATGTGATTTAAAAGTCTCAACAAATCTTTCAGCCGCACCATTGGTGGCGGGATGATATGGGGGGGTAAAAGTATGTTTTATATTCAAAGTTTGGCAAAACTTATTGAATTCTGCACTAGTGAAGGTAGGACCATTGTCGGTCACCAGGTGAACTGGAAATCCATACCGACAGAATAAAGCTTTTAGTATTTCAACTGTACGAGCAGCACCTATATTTGACATTTCAAATGCCTCAGGCCATTTTGAGTAACTATCTACAATTACTAAGTACATTTTATTGTGAAATGGACCTAGGAAATCAGCATGTAACCTATACCATGGGGAGGGTGGTACCGGCCATGGTTTCAAAGGTGTCTTTGGTGGGTTTTTATGGTTATTTAAACATATTATACAATTTTTTGTTATCATATCTATTTCGGAGTCTAAATTAGGCCACCAAAAATATGAACGTGCCATTTGCTTCATCCGTACTATTCCAAAGTGACTTTGATGTAGTTCCTCAGTGACAGATTCTCTTAATACTGTGGGTATTATAATCCTATGCCCCCAAAATAAACAACCTCTATCCATACTTATTTCATCTTTTCGGTTGTAAAAAACAAATAGTTCAGTATCAATTAATTTTTTTTCAGGCCAACCATCCATTGTATATCTTACTATTTTTGATAGAATCACATCTTTTTGTGTCTCGTGCTGGATAACTTTCCAGTCAACATTTTTTAAATTGGAACTGTTTGTATAAACACACATACTATTATCTGTTTCTTGAAAATATATACAATTAAAGTCTAAATTGTTAGATCCAGTCTCTACCCATGAACGTGATAAGAAATCGGCAGGATTTACATTAGTTTTGATGTGTCGTATCTTATAGTTAAAAGCTGAGAGGAAAATTGCATAGTGCTGCAATCTTTTCGCTGCCATTTTAGGAATGCCTTTGTTTGGACCAAAGATCCTGACTAAGGCTGAGTTATCTGTCTCTAACTCAAACATACGACCATAAGTGTAGTTATAGAACTTAGTAACACCAAATATGATGGCCATCGCTTCTTTGTCAATAGCAGAGTACCTCTGTTCCACTGAATTCAATTTTTTACTAGCATAAGCGATGGGTCTTACTGTACCATCAACATCTCTGTTTGACAAAACAGCAGCCAGCCCTGTGCTTGATGCATCACATGTTAGAATTAAGGGCAAGTTCAGATCAAAATGTCTGAGGCTATCTACTGATGACAACTTAATTTTTATGTCGTTAAAAGCCTTATCACAATCTTTGGTCCACTGAAATTTATTTTTCTTGGTACACTCATACAAAGGTGCAAGAGTAGATGCCATATCCTTCAAAAAACGATTATAGTAATTAATTTTTCCGAGAAATGACCTAAGCATTGTAATATTTGTTGGTGCTTTGGCTTGTAATAATGGTTCAATATTTGATTTTATAATGCTTATGTCATTCCTGGTGATTCTGAACCCAAAAACATCAATATATGTTTGGAAAAACTTACATTTTTCTAGTTTTAATTTAAACTGACATTCCTGTAATCTGCACAGTACTGTATACAATGTATTTAGGGTTTCATTAAGGTCCTTTCCAGCAATATAAATGTTATCAATGAAGACAATAGTTTTAGGTATGTTAGCAAGCTTACTACTCATGAGACGCTGGAATGATCCTGGACCAGTGCTTACACCATAGGGTAAGTACTTATATTTAAATGTTCCTTCCTCTGTGACAATAGTTGTTAATTCCTGTGAATCTACATCTAATTTTGCCTGTAAATATGCCTCCTTCAAGTCAAGTTCGCAGAAGTATTTTCCGTCTTTCAATGTATTAAAGATGTCATTAATATGGGGCAATGGATATTGGTCAACTTCCAAGTGTGGGTTCAAAGTAACTTTATAGTCACCACATAAGCGGACTGATCCATCTGGTTTCAATATAGGAACAACCGGTGTACCCCACTGACTGTATTCCACAGGAGTGATTCTATCATTTTCAAGTAATCTAGAAATTTCATTTTTTACCTTATCCTTCATCGCATACGGCACCCGACGCGCTGGAAGGCATTTGGGCTTGGCATCTGATTTTAATTTTAATTTAATTGCCTCCCCTTTGAAATCACCCCAACCGGAACTGAATACTTCTGCAAACTTTTCCTTAATTACATGTTCAGCCTCTGAAACAGATTTTACATTTAGGTTATAATTTATTTCCTCACCAATAATATGAGTGTCCATAAATTTTGGAGGCCACAGATCAAAAGCATCCAACCAATCACGGCCAATTATCCTTGGTACATCATCATGAGCTATAAAAACATTTAATTTCATAGATTTATTCTCATAATTTACTGTTAAATCTTTCATTATGCCAACTGGTTGTGAAATTGTTTGGTCAAAGTTCCTAAATCTAACATTACAATCAAGTATGTTGAATTTACTAAAGAAAAGATTCTTATCTTTTAATGGAATCACTGATACATCTGAACCGGTGTCTAGTTGAAAATCAAGATCTTTGCCTTCTACATGGAGCCTAATATAGTGTGGCGGTATCTTCCTTACATTGACAGAATATACCTCTATATGTTCATCAAATAGACCTCCAATTGAATCTTCGACACCATCCTGGATTTGTGATTGGTCGCTTCCTTGGTCATCAGTTTCCATGGTATATATTTGATTAGTTCGCGAATTCTTGGGGCATACTTTATATAGGTGTCCCTGTTTCCCACACTCAGAACAATATTTATGTATTAATCTGCATTCCGCTTTCATGTGATTATTATTCCCGCAGCAGTAACATGTTATTTGTGGTTTATTTACTCCTTTGTTACCTTGGGACTTGGAATTATTGAATTTGTTTCTTTTAGAAAGATTTTTAGAAGGAGTTCTTTGCTCCTGTTGGTACTGAAACATATCCGAGACCTCCGTCCCATTTTTGCTTTTGGTTTGTGCTAATGCCGCTTCAACAGTCTTAGCCAACACTACTGTTTCATCCAAAGTAGCATCTGGACTGCCTTTTAATAATTCAAATTTAATCAGTTTTGAGTAGACACCATCAATGAGCTTCTCTTTTATTTGGTCATCCAAGTCCTTAAATTTACACGTCCCAGCTAGTTTTCTTAAAGCTAGTACATATTCTTCAATAGTTTCTGTTTGAAACTGGTTTCTGCTTCGAAATGAGGCCCGATCCAAGGTTGACGATTGCAAGGGCGTGTATTTGGTTCTCAATTTATTACATAACTCGATGTAGGTTAATTTTAATGGTTTCTCTGGAGCACAAATACAACTTAGTGTTTCAAACACTTTTGGGCTGATTTTCGTTAGCAATAATGGCACTTTCTTAGAATCTGGTACTTCATTTAATGCTATGATACATTCCAGTTGCTGTTCGAATGATTCCCAATTCTCACCATCGAAAGAGTGTAAGTTGTAATTATTGGCCATTATTTGTTTTCGACTTTTTAGTTTGCAATAGTCACTAAGTAATTTTCTGAGATCATCCACCTTAAGATTATCATCGAATTGTAATCCGTATTCGGTTAATTTTTCCTGCAGTTCAGTCTTGTTCAGCTTGTAAATCCAAGAAGTTGTAAAAGTTTCGTTTTGATTCATTTGACATTTGTTTTCTTTATCGTCCAAAACAAACGTGAACTTAGTCACAACACAAAATGTCCGACTTTGGAATGCGTTTGCAATTATTTTTCTTTTTCGGCCAACTTCACACTGAAGCGTGCGCCGGTGAATTAGTTTTTGCTTTTTCAGAAGAAATCACTTTAATTTCAGCGATATCCTTTATTGCACACTTTACTGGGCACTTTCGTCTCGTCGCCAACTTGTCGTGTCTTGAGTAAAACCAGTAAATTAATTAATTACTATTTATTTAAACAAAACACTATATGCGTTAATGGCCGCTAAGCAAAGAAGAAGGAAAAAGCGAGAGAGGACGAGTGAGCAGGACAGCAAGAGCTGCGTTCAGAAATTAGCAAATATACCACAAGGCTTATTAGATGAAGAACAAAAAAATATGCATGGTGAATAAAATTATAGGCGTTAGCTTCCGTCGGTGCGATGTACGTGGCAGTCGGTAATTGAGCGAAGCTTCATACTTCCATACTCCGCGCGGGGCGGCGGCGGCGGCGCGTGGGAACCCTCACGCGTGTGCCTGCACATTAAACCCGCCACTTAAACTATTCCAGCTTTATTGTTCACAACAGTTGCATATTATGAGCGAATTAACTAGACAGCGCTACCGTTTCCCGGCCGACAGTCGAATGACTTGGAAAACTGCTTTCATTTACCAAATACACTGAACCGCGCTTCTACTCGAGTGCATGACCTGTAAGATGTTGAGCATCATCGGTGAATTTCAGAACGAATCATTTTTTTTGTAAGTTTGAAGCGTATAATTTGTAACGGTGTATGTAAGCGCGCTCGCCGGTGCCCGGTGCAACAAGTCGGGTCAGGGGTCGGGCTGCGCCGTCCCGCTCTCGCGCCTCCCGCCACCTGAGATGCAGCGATCACCGCCAACGAGTAAGATGCGGTGGAAATATGGATTTTATCACATCATGAGACTTTCTACCGTAAGAACAGCATTGCTCATAATGACGTGACGTGTCGGTAAATCCGTGGTTTGACTAACGTAACAACCGCAGCATCGACTTATCGAATAGGTACAATCGATCCAAAATTCAGAATATTACAAAGAAAATGCTGAAAACTATCGTTGATCATTCTTAAGACATCACTACTATCAAAAGCCAAGTTATTTTTTTATTATATCTGCATTAGAAGACTAATTTCCCAGTGGTTTTTATTTTGGCGTTGGGTTGACATATTTTTCTGTATATTTATAATATGTATGCGGGAGGTGTGAAGGGTCACAGGCTCACAGCTTGCCCTAGTTCGGGGTCGCAGCCAGCATTAGTATGCGGCCGGCGGCGGCGGCGCGGCGCTGCAGCGGCGACCTTCGCGCCTCCACGTGCGCGGTAGACGAGCCACGGGACGGGACAAAGCTTTAATTCATCTTTAAGTACTCATTATTGCAATCGATATACAGGCCCGGCCTTACGCCAGTGAAGAATATGAACTGCAATATTTCTGATGAACATTACGGTAATTGGCACATAAGTAATTGAGGGGTTCACCCATTCTGTACTCACATCCTGTGTATTAGACGAGAAATATTCGAATTATAATTTGGGCAGGCAAGTAACGAATGATCGGGCAAGATTCCTTGATGAATAGCGGAGCTGGAGCGTGATCGATCAATCAGATAGTTCGTTCAACATAAGTTTAATGCTAAAAGTAGTTTCTTGCGAAGCCATCTTACAAGAAATTAAACCCAATATCCATATATCAAATTATCTTGCTTCAACAGTCTCGTCCTTGATATAAACTCATTTACTATAAGAAATGGATTTTACCGATAAACGCTGTTAGGATACCATCGCAAATTGTATCGCTGAAGTAAATAAATCCAATAACGTTTTGCGTTACGCCGCCGCCAGGCCGCCCGTTGAAAAAAGCGAATAATATCCTTATCGTTCTGACCTTGACAAGAAATTATTGAACATAGATATTTTTATCGGATATAACAAAGCGTTTTAAACAGGAGAATGAAGAGATTACTAGATTTAAAATCATCGGTGAAATAAACAGTGGTAGTCGGTCCTACATAGTAGGTATGTGTATATCCAGTTATGTATTGCGTTTCGCTATCGGCCACGGTAATATGTTAAGACAGTTTCCTCCTAGCATAACTGAATAAAAAAAACAATGCGTCTACGCAGCAGATTATCGCTCTGGATAGGTGCGTGAAATGATGGGCCTTTGTTCACACTCGTTACCAAGTTTCTTTCACGCCAACTGTTATGAAAAAGAGAATAGTTGGATGCAGTTTGTAGCAGGCATGAGCTGGAACAATACCTGCCTCACTGTATTCAAGCGTCTCCCTTCACGGAACAGTTATTTTCTTGCACGTTAATGACCTCGTGTCAAGTGCGTAACAAAACTTAATCTAACATAAAAAATATGTATATGAAAACACGTCGAGAATTTACGTATACGACGCGTCTCAAAATGTTTCATGAACGTTTTTGTTTTGTTGTCTAAATTAAGTATGATAGAAAATCTAAATCAGTGTGACCCTCACCTGCTGCATCTTATCGAAGTCGAGCGCTGGCCGGTGCCGGCGCGGCGGGGGCGGCGCCTGGCGGCGGCGGCGCGGCGAGCCCCCCGGCCCGGCGCCCCCCGCGGCCCCCGCCGGCGCCCCCGCGGGGCAGGCGCACTCGCCCCCCGCGCCGCTCCGCCGCGGCTTCAGCGCCTCCAGCGGCGGCGACGTGCGGAACCGCACCGGCGTCTCCACCTGCAACCACCGTAGCGCATCTCAGTTACGTTCAACTACTTTACTAAATGAGTCAGGTAGCCGCTTACTTTATTTAAGACCTGAATCTATAGCACCAACAACTATAGAAACCAATTATTTTTTGAACCGAGCACCAAACTCAGCTGTTGAAATATCCAGGACGTTACCTGCACGTAGGTTATTTTGGCTTACCACATCCTTGAGAAAACCTGGTGAATTCGGATTCGCTTTTCAGAACCAAGGTCCATCGGGTCTTATAAATCTTAATCCGTAACATGAACAATGAATACGAATGTGATGTAAGTAGTAGATGCAGGTTAGATGGCATACCTTGGCGTCGTCATCATCGTCGTCTGCGCGCGCGGGCCACTTGCGTTTCTCGGGGGCGGCGGGGGGCGGGGAGGACGCGCCGCGCCGCCGCGACGCCTCCGCGCCGGCGCCCGCGCGCGGCAGCCCGTTGATCACCTGCACACATGACTATGAGGACTCAAGGAGCGACGCATGCATGCGCAACGTTACAACTAGTCATGGGGGGGCAATGCTGGCGTGCTCCACTTTTCAAGGAGTTTTTTTTTGTTTTTCTTTGGTTTCACTTAAACATTGTGCGAAGGCCAGAATTGCCCCTAAAGAGTTAGTCGATAGTTTTGTGTCAGTTTGCTCTGTTGTGTAAAATATGATTTAATTTCTATTCGATATGTATTAAGTAGGTACATACATATATTGTGCAAAAGAAGGACCAATGACCAAGCCTGCAAAATAATGAAAAATGTAGTCTGGGTCACGGAGAATATTCTTAGTATCAATCATGTGTAGTGTAAGTACATAACAGTATCTACTTGGAGAGGTAACAGAAAGTCTAAATAGAAGCTACTCATCTTTTCAATAACCCAAAAAAGTAAATGCACGATTTTATAGCTTTATGTTTCGCAAACAACCAAAACCTATTCGCCCGACTACTAGAAGATTGTTCAATTATGTAGAATAAATAATTTAAAAAGTCAGGCAGTCTTGTATAAAAGCTTCTCCGATTGGAAAAATATTGGACTTGCATCTCCAACTATCCAATTGTCCGGTAATGTATTATGCATGGACTACTAAAGTGTTGTGCATCAACAATACAACGTCGTATGAAAGCCGAGTCGCACTCGCAGGAAGCGCCGAGAGCACCAGAAAAAAGGAAAGAAAGAACCGTTTCTAAAGGCTTCTTCTTTCGTTGAATATTTCAGCATGTAATTGCAGAACTCGCAATGCTCGGCAGTCAAAGCGCCGCGTCATTACACGCCGGTATTAATGGCCGCCCTCCCCTCCCCCCCCCCCCCCACCGCTGAGAGAAAAACAGCTGGAAATTGCTGACGAAAACGACAGTCTAATGCTGCGGCCGACCGCTCATTTATTATGGATGCAAGAGTCCACATGGAAAAAGCCTTTTACCTCGTCGCCTTGTGTTGTCGCCAGCACAAGTAGTGGACGCGGGATGACTTTCAATGGACACGTAAATGTGAACGTGTTGGCGACCCGTGTCTATTGCAGACAACTTCGCAGTGTATTACTTGCGAACTAAGGTGCTGCATGAAATGAGCCAAGTAGGCTAATTCCATGTCGAGTTGTTTCTAAAACTTGAAGAAAAATAGTTTAGTACCTAACTCTGATCCGATGCAAGATTTGAGATTCCATCAGTGGTTAGGCAAACACTTTGTGTGAGGGCAGCGGGCAGCGGGCAGGCCACGCTCCGTGGTCAAAGAGCGGCTCGCGCCGGTAGCGGCACATAAATAGAGGCCCCGCGCCGCCGCCGCCGCCGCCGCTTAGCCCAGAGAATTTAACGCACCGCTGCGCTACAAAGGGTATACGAATGCACAAATTTTATCGTTCCCTAAAACTGGTCTCTGTGCTTACAACACGGGTATCCTGTCCATTGCATTCAGACAGGCATACTTACCTACATATAAGCACAAACAAAGCGGAACGAACAAGCTGTTTAAAGCCCCCTGATCCGAGTTATTTACCTTCCTCGTAGTTAGATAGGTACATTAGCTATGTGTTAGTTCTTTAGTTCAGAATATCAAATTGGAAAATAGTGAACCTACTGTACTTAAGTGTTTCATTAATGAGTCTCTTTTGAATGAGGTACTGACTAATATATAATTTACTGCCATTGGAGGTGTTCAAAGACTTTTGACATTATGTGCGAACCTTGTAATTAGAAGCTCACTAGAAATGGCGTCTTCAAACGGCATTCATGAAAGCAATTTATATCTTCCGATTATACATTTATTGGAACCTAAGCAGCTAAGCAGTTGGAAAATTATTTCACATACATTTAGAAAGGTTAAGGTATTTTGAGGCTTGCATGTTCGCTGGGGAACCAAGACACAAATGACTGAAAATTACAAATACATTTATAAGCAGTTCGATCTAGATTGATATAACTAGTACTACTATTGTCTCTCAAGAGATGGCAAAATACAAAATTAAACGATAGATATTTCTCGGCAACTCCACAGCACAGAATAGCTACACGTGCAGCCGCGAGAGATGAGTGCATGATGAGGAGAGCCAGCGAGGGAGGGCCGCGGGGGCCTACTCCGATTACACATCATGAACTTGATAGGTCTGTCGGCGTAACAATAGCATGCTCCATTAGTCATTTATTACCATTATTCTAAGCTGTTTGTTTCGGAAACAAATAAAACTGCATCGCATTACTACATTATCGAGCGTCAATAAGCGAGTCGTTATCGAAATTGATCCCTTATCGTCCAACCGGAGAAGACCCGCTGAAACTCGGGTGTTGCTGCATTTAACTAGGTAATAATATTTAACACCAGCGGAACTTGACATCGAACAATAAGTCTTACCAAAACCAAATCATTCTCAGATGAGATGGAAATGTAATGGCATAGTCTCCATAGAGAGCCTAATGTAATTTTTTTACTTTAGCGAGCTAGTTGTGCACTATGTCTCTTACATAGTAGGCAATATTTATAAACACATGCAGCTATAAGGTAAACCGGGAGATTTGTGAAATCCATGAAGCTTATTAATGTAATTTTTGTGTGATGGGGGCGGCAACACCGCGAGGGAGCGGAGTGCGCAGTTTTTTGTTCGTTTACTAATTTTCGCTGACTCCGCGGCACTCGGCGACCGACGGCGACGCGGCGCGGCCATTCACCCCCACTGTGTTGTAACCTCACTGTGCAACTTGCACCACAGCACCACACTCACCTAATGTACACATAATGTTACAACTTTGAATAGCATCTGTCATCTATCACGCAGCAACTAATCTACTCGTAATAATGCTACAAATGACTTCTTACAATACGTATGAAATTATTTTTAAATGTGTTCTGATTTACCAGGCGCATTAACTCATAATCCTGAAACCTCCCTATTAAGTATAGACAGCGTAAACAGAAAATCAATAGAATAATGTCATTCGCCCCAACGAGTCGCGCAAGGAGGTTAGCTTCAGTGCAGACTATGTGCAGCGGCGGCGGCGACCACGGGGCCAGCGGGCCCGCCGCCCCGGGCTGCTCGCGTGACCAGGACCCACAGATAGCCTAATTCGATAGTCTCTACACGATACACAAAACGAACGAAACTTAATAGCGTAATTGAAACCATCACACGCAATGACGGTGAATCAATCCGACCTGCCAGCCAGTCGGCCGGCGGTAGAACCGGACTTTATGTTGCCAAGAGAAACTTTCCCGGGCCAATTCCATTGGACATGAGATCCACGTATATTTGCCTAATTAGCGCGAACTAACAGCGGCGTTTGCCAAAAAGTTCGGGAACAGCTTCTCGAGAGTCCGTAATCGACTCTGGACCGTCCCCATAAATTGGCACTAACTTATGGTCGCCGGTTACGGCCAATTACGGCATCAGCGATTCCCGATAGCCGGCAATTGTGCGGACTGCCGTCGCTGCCCCTACCCTCGTGACCCCCCATTTTTCCTCAATAAGTATTTCATTAACTATCTACGTACTAGTTTTCCTTATGTTGCTGTGAGAGCAAGAGGGGTGTATGACAAGCTCGTTGTAAGAATAGTTTTTCTCTGTTGGTTGGATGTTGTTTGATAGCACATTAAGTGAATATTTCACAAGACGTGAGGATACCTCCTTATTTACTTCAATAAACGTTAACGAGTTTAAAGCTATGATGACTTAATCTTAATTAGATTCAAGCATAGCATTTAAAATGATATGACTATTTCCTAGTTCCCAAGTTATAGTAACTAGTCTAGTAATAATGAACCCTAAGGGCTCAGCCACAGCTTTCAGCGGTGCGGGATGAGGTGCGGCGTGAGGGGCGGCGGGCGGTGCGGATTGCGGTGGTATGCCACAGCTCGACCAGTTGCGACCGCTAGTCCGTCCACTTGATGCCGCCGTGCGCGCCGCTTTGAGCTGTGGCCGCCTCGATACTCTCTAGTACATTTGTTTCGCTCGCACACCGCGCCGCCCGCCGCCGCCGCGCACCGCGCCATGCAACCCGCGCCGCTAGCCGCGCCGCATTTCGCCCCGCGGCTAGCTGTGGCATACTTCGTACGTTGTCTAGCGTTTGTTTTCGGCGCTCACCGCTAGCCGCGCCGCTCGCCGCGCCGCACGCCGCGCCGCAATTGGCTGTGGCCAGGGGGTAAGTAGGCAGAAAGCAGAGAGAATAAAAACCGAAGACCGCGCACCGGTACGGTAAAACCTACATGTGTCAAATATTCATGCTGCTTATTCCAAGTAAGCAATCCCGGGATACGTACGACTGGGTGCGGGTAGTGCTTTCTGATTAAGTAATTATGATTACACTAGTTAAGTACGCATTAATGTATTTTACATCAGGAGGTTTACTACTCCACTCACTTTATCTACTTATTTCACTTTATGGGCTTAAACAGATGACTTAATGAGCTATCTATTTGCTATTAACAATTTCTCCAAGTGTTTAGAAAGTCGTGTAAGTAACAAAGTTAAATCGAGAAGTGAGTGTATGTAAGTGTTAATGTACGTAATAAAGGTAGAGAGTCGTCTATTTTGTATGTGCGAATGAGAATACGTATTTGCCACAACACGAGAAAAGGCCATGCAACGATCAAACGTCGAGGGACTATATTTATAAGGGAGCATACAATGAGACTACGTGACTGTAACAAATAGGGAGTTCGACTAGTATGGACAGTTAGATAAAATGTAGAGGTCACTTTCTTGTTTTCAGAGACAAAAACAAAACTAAACTTTGTAAAATATAGGTAATAATTATAATGATATGAGCCCTATGACAGCTGTCGAATCCATACATTTTAACTGACATTTGTTGATTGTCAAAGGAAAATGAACTTTATTAACCAGTCATTAGCGTCTGTCAATCAAACGTCATGGGACTCTTGCTATATTTTACAAAGTCTACACGACATGTTTTTGATCTGAATCGTGGTGGGCATATTGCGACCGCCGTGTGAGACAGTCGAGTGTGGGCGGTGGTACTGACCTCGAGTTCTTCCTCGGAGGAGTGGTGGTCGTAGAGCAGGTCGGGCTCGGGCACGCGCGGCGCCGCGCAGCCGCAGCCCGCGTCGCACGCCCCTGCAACAACACGCCACGTCACTGCACTGAGCCACGGCTACTCACCGATAATAACTAAGTATTTATGACGACCGAAATCCGAATGCTGTAGTGGTTAGAGACCATGACTGCTATGCCAAAGGTCCCAGGTTCGGTCCCCGGCCTGGGCAGATATTCATGAAGCGTTATCAAAAACATACACAGAAGAAACCACCAAGCAGGCAAGCAAGAGGCGTTACTCACTCTAACAGTGTAAAGACATAATTATTCATTTAAGTAAATAAAAACCTAAATTAGTTTCTTATAAAAGTTTGGCCATCAAAGACTCGATCTGAACTATTTATACAATGAAATTCTCGGAATCGTCATCGATATTATTCGCAACGTCCGCATGTATACTGGGACCATTTTATACACAATATTTAGAAACTCCAGGTGGAGACCCGATCACAGTATACCACCGTAAGTACTTCCTGAATCTGTAAGTGAACCTCCAGTTGCCAGATAGCCAGCGACTTCACGGATTTAATAATCGATAGGTACAGTAATTAAAGGGATCAGATTACGCGCCGCCGCTAAATATCAAGATCTAGAGATTGCAGCTACACGCAGTGCACAACAAGCACCTCAGCAGGTACCGTACGTGGCAAATCTGAGAAACAGCACCCTGCATTTCATTAGGAAGTACCTAAATTAAAGTTTCCTTAATTTTCTTACTAATAGCGAACTTGGCATCGCCGCTTTTTAGGCAAAATCCTTGCTCTTGTGGCGCTGCACCCGCGGGGGGGTGCACTTGAACTTGCCACCCCCTCCGCGCGCCTCCCCCACCCCCCTGCGCTAGTGGCGGCGCAGTCCCGCCCTTGCCGCTCACACGATAAGAGCCATCGCACCTGCACTCTCCGCCTGCACACTCCATTAGCCCGATGACTCGTGCTGCGACGAGAAAACGACGAGAATTGATCGTTACGGCCGCGGCCCTAATGCGGCGCGCTGCCAACTTCACGGGACTTCAAATTAAAATGGTTTTCCTTTAAATTGGATTTTGAAATCAATGTCGACGTCGTCGGGTCGGACTGCAGCCGCTCCAATCACCTTCATTGTCGCGTCGCACCAGCGTCAACATTTTGGTAAACATCTACTTCTATCTAACTACTGAAAGGAGTAGTTAAATATCTTATATTCTTACTGAAAATAAGGAACATTCTTAATTGTGCGTTACTCAGTGCCAAAGACATGTAAATGTTAAAAAGCGAACATCAGACAAAACGACATCAAAGAAATATCGAGAACACGCTCAGCCGTCGCTCATGCTGATTGTGGGCAGGCGGCCGGCAACAAGCTACACACAATATACCTAAAATACACCGTAGAGGCTACTTTTCATATGACATTACAATGAATTTAACTCAGGAAAAACCAGTCATCTAAGTATTTCTCAAGCCTTTTTAAGGGCTATAATAACTACTTGCCTACCTGGCTACCTACTAAAATACAAAAGGGGAAAACTGACAATATTTTCCCGCACGGTAACAAGTCAGAAATAAGATCTATAAAAATATGTTAATTCTAACCACCACTGCACTGAAGTGCAGGGGAGGTGAAACATTTATAAATACATAGCAGTAAAAATCGTTAGCGGAGGTATTTCCATCAGCAGCAGTGGGCTTCATGGAGATCAGAATAGATTGACACTCTTGTGTTTGTTTTGGATAAATGGTCAGACAGACTCCCTTCCCTACATGCTGAAATTTTGTTGATTTCGCTGTTCAAAAACTATATTAATTAGTTATGTAGATATTTAATGCATTGAATACTACGCACAGTGGTTTAAACAAATGTTACACTACATGCAATAAGAGCTAGGTGGTCGCGAATTAGTCACAGATGAGGAATATTCTGAGTTAATTGGTCGCAGCCAAGGCCGGGCACGCGAGCGCGCGGAGCAGATAGATAACAGATCGAAAGAAACGGAATCGCTAATAAACAATGAGTGGGCGGCTCTCACAGCCAGGGCAGCAGCTAGCTGCTAGTCCCGACGCACGCAGATAGCCATCTAGATGATGCTCTAAGCACGCTGCACACTAATGACCATCTACCCGCACAAGCTACGTACCTTCTGGTTCGAGTTAAATTAATTAGATCACCAGATTCAGATTCTATCTCGAAAGACCAACAATACATTATAATTCAATTAACTTAAACTATGAATATTCAATCAGATAAGACTGGCGAGTTTAAACTGAATGATTTTATTCATTAAATATACCTCCTGGCGTTCAACTTTAGTGAAATAAAACAAAGATGTTATTGAAGTATTTTCAACGTGTATTTTCAATTAATAGGTACCTAGTTTCATTAATAAAAAGGACTCAAGAAAATCGCATCGATCTCTAAATTCTACAAAAATATCAACGCAACTAACACTACTTGTGTAACGCAATGCTATTTATGAGATCTAAAACACTACTGAAACAGCGCTAGCCCAACTCCGGGCAGAACCACAGATGACTAAATGCAGAACTACTAACGATAGTGATCGGACACGGCGAGAGTGCCACAGATCAGCCGTCACGCCGAACAAACACGGAGCAGATATTGTAACATTTGAGGACAAAGGCCCACGTACAAACGAGCACGTCTTGCAAGCGGGTCCATTAACTCCGCCATGCGCGGCCGGGCCGGTGCATATGTCGCAGGCAACTGGTTTAATCTGCTGTTTGATTGAACCACTAGCCCGTTCATTGGATGGCGCTGTTCAGTTGTATGACTAGGCCGAACGTTGATTGTACAAGCGTTACAAAACGTCCAACTAGTTAGCTGACTTAAAATCAGTCAGGTGGTGAATAAAACAAATATGGCGTCTAACAGCTAACAGCTGACACAAAAAGCACCTATATTGTTAGTTTTTAGGGTTCCGTAGCCAAAATGGCAAAAACGGAACCCTTATAGTTTCGTCATGTCCGTCTGTCCGTCTGTCCGTCTGTCACAGCCGATTTACTCGGAAACTATAAGTACTACAGTGATGAAATTTGATGGGAATATGTGTTGTATGAACCGCTACAAAAATATGACACTAAATAGTAAAAAAAAGAATTGGGGGTGGGGCCCCCCATACATGTAACTGAGGGATGAAATTTTTTTTTTCGATGTACATACCCGTGTGGGGTATCAATGGAAAGGTCTTTTAAAATGATATAAAGTTTTCTAAAAAACATTTTTCTTAAAGTGAACGGTTTTTGAGATATCAGCTCTCAAAGTCGTAAAAAGTATGTCCCCCCCCCCTCTATTTTTATAACTACGGGGTGCCATTGCACCAACACAAAGATGAAAGTGGCCGCAAGAAACAACATTCTTCGTCGCCTGACCGGTAGAACTTGGGGGGCTCACCCGCATGTCCTACGAACCTCAGCCCTAGCCTTAAGTTACTCCGCGGCAGAATACGCATGCCCAGTATGGAACAACTCGGCTCACGCTGGGAAGGTGGACATCGCGCTTAATGAGACCTGTCGGCTGGTTACAGGCTGCTTAAAACCAACTCCGACTGATAAGCTATACCTGCTCGCTGGAATAGCACCGCCAGCGGTTCGCAGACAGGCCGCTGCGGCCAAAGAGCGCTGGAAACAACTGAACGACTTGCGCCATCCTCTGTATGGTCATGTTCCAGTGCAGCAGCGCCTTAAATCACGCAGAAGCTTCGTCACAACCGAACCGCTGACTAACGAGACAGCGCAGGAGTTCAGGTTGAGCCGCTGGAGAGCCGATACTTCCCACTTGCGTCAGTTTGTCCAGCCAGCCGAGGAGCTGCCTGCTGGAGGGGGTGAAGAGTGGTCTGTATGGAAAACTCTAAACCGCCTCCGGGCTGGCGTTGCCCGGACGAAGGACAATTTAAGGCGATGGGATATGCTCCCAGCCAATGCCAGCACTCTATGCAGTTGCGGAAGCCTCCAGACAACGTCACACCTTATAGAGTGTCCTGATGCCCCAAAATGCAGTCAAGGAGACCTGATGAAGGCCAATGATCTCGCAATAAGAGTAGCAAAACACTGGAGGAAGTTAGCTTAGTGCATTTTACACGATAGAAGAAGAACTACGGGGTATAAAATTCTAAAAAAAATAGAGGTGATGCATGCTAATTAACTCTTTCAACGATTTTTGGTTTGATCAAAGTATCTCTTATAGTTTTTGAGATAGGTTGATTTAACTGTAATTTTGGTTAAGTTATTGTGCTTACTACGGCACCCTTTGTGCGCGAGCCCGACTCGCACTTGGCCGGTTTTTTTTTGCAAATAAATTAGCTTTAAAGTGCATTATTTGTGTTAAAATAGTGTGACAACATGGATTTACCTATTATTACGCCGCGGGCGGATAGTTTCAAAGAAAAAAAGTGGCGAAACTGGATAATTATGTACAACAATATGAAGGTACGTTTATTGTTATTGTTTAGTTAATTTGTGAGATAAGAGCTTTGAAACATAGTCTTTTTGTTGACTCTTGTCTGGTGATGTTCACCCTAACCAGACATTACAAAGTTGCTATACTATATCCCATTCAACGACTTCGCTGAATGACGTTCAGTCAAGACGTCGAACGTTACAATCAACGACTTGACGAGTTGTCCTTTAGTCATACAACTGAATAGCGCCATCCAATGAACGGGCTAGCGGTTCAATCAAACAGGAGATTAAACCAGTTGCCTGCGACACATACAGCGCGGGGCATTATTTGTGCTCGACAGTCGTGTCTGACAGTTGACCCCCGAGACTCCAAGACAAGCTGATGGGATGTCACTGGGTTATCAGCCGCCGTATATTACATTAAATAACTAAGTAAACACTTGCCTACTATTTAGCGAATAGCATGCCATATTTCATTGGCCATGAACTCATGCATAAAAAAATTATAAAAATAGGTATGATTCTGATCAATGCAACCCGAAACCCGAAATCTGAATCTATTAGAGATTATTTCACGGCCCTTGGGGCAAGAGACGCATTCATACGGCGAATGCTCGTAGTGGGACCTCTGCTGAATAATTTAAAGGCTTCAACGTCAAACTTTATCGCTGAGATCGAGATTGAATGCGCCGACGTGTGCAAGTCACGAAACATCTAACTGATACACTGTGACCATGAGTTTATAGATATACTGCGGGAAGAAGATTCTTGTGAAAGAGCTCCATTACTTGAATTATTCTACACTACGCACTTATTTAAACATTTCTAATAAACTGACAAATTAAATGGAAACTAGGGTAGGTAAATATATTTATTTCCAGAAAAGTGTTTTTTTTGCCATCAACATGGTTCAGCAAATAAATAGATCTATCGCAACGAACATTTTTTATCCTCAAATGATTGAAAAGT